>NW_004444013.1:7550086-7555787 GCF_000243295.1 Trichechus manatus latirostris
ATTTAAATCTTTATGCAAAAACTTTTTTACTACTATTGATTAGTTCTTTTTCTTTCCTCTGGCTGCTTACAAAATTTTATCTTTGTTTTCTTTAATTGCACTTTGGCACATCTAGGTATGCATTTCTTTTTATTTATTCTGCTTGGGATTTGTTGGACTTTTGAAATCTATGGGTTGATGTCTTTCCTCGGTTTTAGGAAATTCTCAGCCATTACGTCTTCAGATATTGTCTCTGCCCTTTTTTCTCTTGTTTCTCTCTTCTAGGATTTCATAAACCCGTGTCAGACCTTGTGATTTTATTCTCTATACTGCCTACCCTCTTTGGTGTATTTTCCATCTTTCTGTCTCTGTATCTGTGCTGCTCTTTGTATGACTCAGAAGTGGTTAGGTTTAGGATCCACCTCAACTGACCGATTATGTTATGTTAGATTGCATTCTGGAAGGTGATTGCATTATATTAGATTAGATTACATCCACAGGTATGGAGCTTTGGATTTCAACACACATTTTAGGGGACACAACTCAATCCATAACAGATGTTATATTTGAAAAATTATTATCAAATTAATTTGAAGCCTAGGATGATATTATCTGCCTCTAGTGAGAATTTTTCTTCAGTTCTGCTGGGAGCATAGGAGGGCTCCTGGTCCCGGGCCACTTCGGTGGAAATTCAAGGCCTGAGCCTCTCTGGGCCACCTGGGTGAAATGAAGTAGGCTTGGAGTCTATTGGGGGGCAAGTTTACTGCCAGTTTACAGTTACTTGTAGGGTGCTTTGAGGGCAGCATACCAGGTTGTGCATCACTGGTGGGCACTGAATGTCCATTTCTGCCTTCTTGTCTTTTGAGGTTGCCGGGAATGCAGCTCACCACCCGGCACCTCTTTCTGGACCACTGCACACCTGAGCCAGAGCAGGCCCAGTGCAGACTTCTCTCGCTCTCTTCCAGTTTCGGCTACATCTCAACCCAATTTCCATTTTATTAGTCCTTTAGTGGTTTTATTAAGATTTTTTAAACGTTCTGCCCAGCTTCTTTAGTCACTTTTGGCTAGAGAGTTCGTCCAAATTACATAATCCGACAGTCTCAGAGGCAGAAGTCATGATTATTCTTTAGAATAAATTCCTAGGAGTGGGGTTTTCACATCCAAAGACATGAACATTTTTAAGACTCGTGAGGCGTATTGCCAAATTACTTTACAGAAAAGTTGTTTTTTCGTATGAGAATCCTTTGTTCTTTTTTTTTCCTTACCTGGTTTTCTGTTGGTGTGCTACAGTCCGCTTATTCCGCCAAGTACTCTAAACTCTAGCAGGGTTTACATTTAGTCACAAGTCAGATGTAAAACATGGCAACTTTATTTTTCTATATTTGAATTCCACATGCTCTCAAGCCCCCATTTTCACTGATGATGGAAAAGAAATCTTGTCATTTCACGATAGCTCAGTTTCTTCCCATTTAAAACTCCATCTCCTTCAGGCAAATTGCTGTTAAACCAGGATTTAAATAGGCTGTTCTTTGTAAGGGGCCCTGGTGGCGCTGTAGTTAAGAGCTTAGCTGCTAACCAAAAGGTTGACATTTGGAATCCACCAGCTGCTCCTTGGAAACCCTATGGGGCTGTTCTACTCTGTTCTTTGTAAGGGCGAACATCCACTCCTCCTAAATGTTCTCCCTCCCCTGCATCCCCCCTAGAATATTGCCTAGAAGCAAAAGGGCGCCAGCCCTGCATCATGGCAGAGGGGATGGGGTGTCTGGGTGGCAGGCTGCCCTCTGAACCCTTTCCAGTGTCTGCTGACTCATCCCACACCTTCTAGTCTTCAGAATTTGTCCCCTCTGTGTTCAATGCTGATGTCCTTGGTTCTAGTCCTCAACTCCAGGTACTATATCCACCCAGTCATTGCCCTCCTGTGTCCTGAATCGTCTTGTTCAACCTTTTGCCACCCTGCTTGGCTGCTAACCAAAAGGTTGGAGGTTCAAGTCTTCCAGAGGTGCCCCAGAAGAAAGGCCTGGCAGTGTACTTCTGAAAATCAGCCACTGAAAACCCCATGGAGCACAGTTCTACTCTGACACACGTAGACTCACCATGAGTCAAGGTCAACTCAATGACCATTGTTTGGTCGATTGGTTAGTTGGTACACAGGAACTTCAGAATTGCCTGCATGCCAGAAGCTGGCTGGGAGGTCCTGGGAGCACTGTTTTCTGCTCTTTGTCTGCCTACACATCACTCCACCTTTCTGCTCTATTGCCCAGGCCACTCTGCAATGTAGTGTTCCTCCCTCCATCCTCCAGAGCGCTAGGCAGGAAGCAGAACATGTGTCTCCTTTGCCTTCATATCCTCAAGCTTATTGGCAGGATTTCTCTCCCCATGCCCAGAATTCCATCCTGAGGAGGAGGGCAGACTAAAACTCCCTCAGTGCGGGCCTTCTCCTGCCTTTCTCCTCCCTTACCTCTCTCTTCAGACTTTGCCGCCCAACCCAGGAAGAATTAGTGGTTTAGAGCTATGGCAGTTCAAACACACCAGCCACTCCTTGGAAACCTGTGGGGTAATTCTGTTCTGTCCTATAGGGTCACTAGGAGTCAGAATTGACTCGACAGCAATGGGTTTGGTTTGGTTTGGAAACTTTCCAAATGCCACTGGTTCTCAACCCTGGGTACACTTCAGAATCAGATACAGATGTAGACTAGTTTAATCAGAGTGAGAGAATTCACAGGTAATTTTATTTTTAGTGTTATAAAAATATAGATAACACAACTTTCACCAATTTAGCATTTTTTCATGTATACAATTCAGTGAGATCAGTTACATCAATCATGTTCCATAGCCATCACCAGTATCTTTTGGCAAATTTTCCATCCCCATAAAAACTCAATGCTTCCTGTCATGGATTGAATTGTGTCCCCCAAAAATATGTGTCAGCTTAGTTAGACCATGATTCCTAGTATTGTGTGGTTGTCCTCCATTTTGTGGTTGTAATTTTATGTTAAAGAGGATTAGGGTGGGATTGAAACACCCCTACTAAGGTCACATCCCTGATCCAGTGTAAAGGGAGTTTCCCCGGTATGTGGCCTGCACCATCTTTTATCTTACAAGAGATAAAAGGAAAGGGAAGCGAGCAGAGAGTTGGGGATCTCATATCACTAAGAAAGTAGTGCCGGGAGAAGAGCACATCCTTTGGACCCCGGGTCCCTGCGCTGAGAAGCTCCTAGTCCAGGAGAAGATTGATGACAAGGACTTTTCTCCAGAGCTGACAAAGAGAGAAAGCGTTCCCCTGGAGCTGATGCCCTGAATCTAGCCTCCTAGACTGTGAGAGGATAAACTTCTGTTTGTTGAAAACATCCATCTGTGGTATTTCTATTGTAGCAGCACTAGATGACTAAGACACTTCCTAAACAATTATTTCCTCTATTCCCTTCTTCCCGCCCCTGGCAACCACTATTTAACTCTCATCTCCATATATTTGCCTCTTCTAGGAGCTTCAGATTCTTGAGATCATATAATATTTGTCCTTTTGTGATTGACTCATTTCATTCAGCATAGTGTTGTCAAGGTTCATCCTTGCTGTAGCGTGCATCAGGACTTCAAATTCTCGTTATGGCTGAGTAATATTCTATTGCGTTTATAATACCACATTTTGTTTATACTTCATTTGCTAATGGGTATTTGGGTTGTTTCCACCTTTTGGCTGTTGTGACTGGTGCTGCAGTGAACATGGAGCACAGGTGATGCTAAGGGGAGCCAGCATTGAGAACATGGCCTTGTCACCGCCTTGATCTCTGGTTTTGCCCTACTGTGTCCTTGGTATTTAAAGGGAGGCTTTTGGCTAAGAAGTTTCCTGAACACAATCAAACACTTCGAGGGACAGAGTAGCAGGGGCAGGGGTCTAGAGACCATGGTTTCAGGGGACATCTAGGTCAATTGGCATAACAAAGTTTATTAAGAAAATGTTCTGCATCCCACTTGGGTGAGTGGCATCTGGGGTCTTAAAAGCTAGCGAGTGACTGATCTAAGATGTATCAGTTGGTCCCAACCCACCTGGCAAGGGAGAATGGAGAACACCAAAGACACAAGGAAAATATGAGCCCAAGAGACAGAAAGGGCCACATAAACCAGAGACTCCATCAGTCTGAGACCAGAAGAACTAGATGGTGCCCGGCTACCACCAATGACCACCCTGACAGGGAACACAGCAGAGAGTCCTTGATGGAGCAGGAGAATAGTGGGATGCAGAACTCAAATTCTAGTAAAAAGACCAGACTTAATGGTTTGACTGAGACTGGAGGGACCCCAGAAAACATGGCCCCCAGACTCTCTGTTAGCCCAAAACTAAAACCATTCCTGAGGCCAACTCTTCAGACCAAGATTAGACTAGACTATGGGACGTAAAATGATACTCGTGAAGAGTGTGCTTCTTAGTGCAAGTAGATACATGAGACCAAATGGGCAGCTCCTGTCCGGAGGCGAGATGAGAGAGCAGAGAGGATCAGGAGCTGGTGGAATGGACACGGGAAATCCAGGATAGAAAGCAGGAGTGTGCTTTCACAGTATAGAGAGAGCAACCAAGATCACATAACAATGTGTGTATAAATTTTTATATGAGAAACTAACTTGAATTGTAAACTTTCACTTAAAGCACAGTAAAAAAAATAAATAAAAGGAGGCTTTTGAAATGTAGGAAAAGCTTTTATCTCTCTGATGTTTGACTCACGCACTTGAAATCCTGACTTTGAGACTGTTGTTTCAGAAGTTGGCTTCAGGAGTCGGTTTTATAGTCACAAGTGAAAATTAACATCTTCTTTGCTTTTTTTCATTCCAGCGCAAATAGACTCAGCCCATTTCAAGGCTGCAGAAATGGCAAATCCAGAGTACAAAAGCCCGTGCAGATGTTTTAGAATATTTTACCATATTATTTTACTTTACTGCTTTCTTATGGCTGTTGTTAGCTGCCATCGAGTTGGCCCCTCACTCATGGTGACCCTAAGCAGGATGAAAGGAAAACCCTGCCCAGTCCTGCACCATCCCCATGATTGGTTGCAGATTGGACAGGTGTGATCCGTAGGGTTTTCACTGGCTGATTTTTGAATGTAGATTGCCAGGCCTTTCTTCGTAGTCTTAGTCTGGAAGCTCTGCTGAAACCAGTCCAGCATCATAGCAACACACAAGCCTCCACTGAAAGATGAGTGGTGGCTGTGCATGAGGTGCCTTGGCTGGGAATTGAACCTGGGTCTCCTACATGCCAAGTGAGAATTCTACCTGTGAATCACCAGCGTCCCCTCTTCTTAGTACTAATTTACTACTAATTTAGCAATTAAATAAGTAAGGCCACCAGAAAGCTGTGTTCTTACTTGGATCTCATTTTGGCCCTGAAAACAATTGCTTCCATCTTACTGTGCTTTGGGAACCCCTGTGGGCCAATACTGGGGTATTTTAAGAAACAGATTTGTAGAGCTTGTTGGATTTACTGAAGTGGTGTTGTGAGGAGACTTCCACCACGTTACTCAGTAGAGAAATTTCTTTTGAGTTGTAGTATTCAAGTAGGTGTACTTGTATTAAAGAAATCTTTGACATACTATGGATCATTCTAGTGATTCTGTTTGCACAGGCTGCAAAAGAGCTTAGAGCTGATTCTGTGGCCCACCGTTATTAAGGATGGATGGATGGATGGGTGGATGGATGGGTGGGTGGGTGGATGGCTGGGTGGGTGGATGGTTGG
>NW_004444013.1:7555887-7635736 GCF_000243295.1 Trichechus manatus latirostris
TGGGTGGGTGGGTGGGCGGCTGGATGGATGGATGTGCCGTCAACTTGATTCCCACTCATGACAACCTTACGAACAACAGCACAAAATGTTGCCTGGTCCTGTATCATCCTCATGATCGCTGGCACATTCTAGTCCATCGTTGCAGCTACTGTGCCGATCCATCTCACCAAGGGTCTCCCTCACCCTCACTGTCCCTCTACCTCACAAAACACAATGTACAGTACATAGTATATCAAAGTATGCACTTTGCACACTAAACTCACCCTGGCTTTATCTGAGCTTGCTCATTTCCCCTTTGTCCACTCGTTCTCATTTACTTAATTGTGCCTATATTTTATCTTGTAGTGTCTACCTTATGTAGGATGTTCTAAAACCTTTTCAGAAAAATTCTCCACCATGCACAAATCTCAGTGTTCTTCCTTTCTTACAGAACATTATTTGCATAGTTAGCCTGATGCCATTTTTAAGAGTATGACCCAAAGCCTTTATCACATTTGTTCTTACATAATTAGCCCTGCAAGTTGGAGAGGGTTTATTCTTCCCCCTATTATAGATGAAGAGCCCCTGGGTAGTACAAACAGCTAATATGCTCAGCTGCTAACCAAAAGTTTGGAGGCTCAAGTCCACGTAGAGGCATCTCAGAAGAAATGTCTGGCAATCTACTTCCGAAAAATCAGCCACTGAAAACCTTACGGAGCGCAGTTCTACTCTGACACACATGGGGTCTCCATGAGTCAGAGTCAACTTGATGGCAACGGCACTGGTTTTTATAAATGAGAAGGAGGCTAATCTATATTTCAAATATTTCTTTCCACCCGAGTTCCTTTGCAAAGTTCTCTACCTTCCAGTCACCCAGTACTTCATTGTTTCATGTTCTGAGTCTGCACTCTCCTCCAGGGCTTCCTGTTGTAGAACAGAGGTCAGCAATTTTTTCTGTACAGAACCAGATAGTAAATATTTTAGACTTTATAGGTCAAGCGACGAAATTGAGAATATTCTGTAGATACTTACAAGCAGGAGAGGAAACCAATTCTCACAAATATTTTATTGACAAATTCCAGAATGTAATAATAACAATTAAGTCCAATTTGTAAATACAAGTCTACTAATGAGAATAATTGAATTTGGTGTGGGATTTCTTGATATTTTGCTTAACTGGGGTTCAAAGTTAGTGTTTCTATTTTCAAATCCTTGAACCCTGGTGGTGCAGTGGTTAAGAACTTGGCTGCTAACCAAAAAGTTGGCAGTTCAACTCTACCAGCCGCTCCTTGGAAACCCTATGGGGCAGTTCTACTCTGTCTTATAGGCTGCTATGAGTCAGAATCAACTCAACAGCAATGAGTTTGGTTTTTTGGTTTTATCATCAAATCGATTACAGATGTTCATCTGTAAAAACCATTCTTAGCTCTTGGGCTGAACGAAAACAGGCGGTGTAGCTTGCTGACTGTTGTTCTAGATCCTTCCTCTTACTCTCTTCCTAAAACATTCACCTAGCAAGACAGCTAACCAGACACTTTTTTGCTTTCCATTTGCTTGTTTGTTTTTGGTGTGAGATGCTGACAGCTGATGATGGCTTTGCGTGTTACCACCTCTTAAGGAACATCTATGCTTTTACCAAAATACTCTTTATAGGATTATTTGCAAATCAGTTTCTTGAAGCCTAAAGAAAACATGATTAGCAAACAACAAAAGTGTTATACTGAGAAAATTACTTTCAGGAAATATCTTACTAGAGGGTTCGTTGTGGTCTTTGTTTTAACAAAACAAGCCCAGGCAAAATCAGCCAGCCTTGGAAATGCTTTTGTGACTGGCGCCTTAAGTCTGCACTGGCGTTCTCTGCAGCTGGTAGAAATCACACTCCCGAGAGATGAGCGTTCCCTTTATCCTCCAAAGGGAAAGGCTCTTAGTACCCGACAGTTCACTTCGCAATCTGGAGGAAGTTGTTGTTTCAACGTGAATTATCTTTTCAGCAACAAAAATGAAAGCATTACCTCCATTTAACAGGCGAAGCACTGGCCTCTGGGTTCCATTTGCTTGTGAGATATTTGCGTGCTGGATATAGCATTTGATTTTTAAAAAGGCAGTGGTACTTAGCCTTTGGTATTTATATGTATAGCAGAGGCAAATGGAACTCTAAGTATTAAATTACAGTCCTGTGCCAGTTGAGAATTCTGTGCAAGTCAGCCAACGACTTCCACAAAATTGTGTTTTTAGTGTTGAGCAGCTGCAGGTTCCCAGAAATCTTCAGTGCAAGACCACTTATCCCACTCACCGAGAGAGCTCTTAGCTGCTACCAATTTTCCGTGACCTTGTTTGGGAGGTAGTATAATACCTAGACCACCACCTGTCTGTCAGTGTGTCGTACTGCGGTGGCTTGCATGTTGCTGTGATGCCGGAAGTTATGCCACCAGTATTTCAAACACCAGCAGGGTCACCCACGGTGGACCAGTTTCAGCTGTGCTTCCATACTACGACTAGGAAGAAAGGCCTGGAGATCTGCTTCTGAAAATTAGCCAGTGAAGACACTGTGGATCACAACTGAATGTTGTCTGATAGAGTGCTGGGAGTTGAGCCCCCTAGGTTGCAAGGCACTGTACAATAGCCACAACAATGGACCAGACATGCTAATGGTCATGAAGGTGGTACAGGACTGGGCAATGTTTCACTCTGTTTTACAAAAGACTGTGCACCTTCAGTTGGAGCCAACTCAGCAGCAACTAGCAACAACAAGGGTACCTAGAAGGAATGTGGGGTCAGACACTGCTGGATTGATTCTAGCTCTTCACTTACTTGTGTGTCTGTCCTTGGCAATTCACTTAAACTCTGAGCCTCCGTTTCTTCATCTGGAAAGTGGGGCTATTACTGTTTGCCAAGTATTGCTGCAGCAAGGGTTAGAAAGCATTATGAATTGTCCTAATGCAGCACCAGGTGTGTAGAGATGCTCAGTAAGGGAGTTGTTGGCCCAGGTGATATGGCTCCCCCCGCAGTTCTCTCCCCCGCCCGGCCTTGGGGTCCCCTTAGCACACCAGTGGAGCCCTGGTGGCACAGTGGTTAAGAGTTCTGGCTGCTACCCAAAAGGTTGGCAGTTCGAATCCACCAGCTGCTCCTTGGAAACCCTATGGAGCAGTTCTATGAGTCAGAACCAACTTGATGGCAGTAGGTGTGTATGTAGCATACCAGTCCTGTGCCAGAGGGTGACTGAAGAAGGGTAACACCCAAATCAGGCACATGTGCTGGTTATTACAAAGCAGCCTAGAAGAATCCACACATAGGGATTGCAGCAAAATCCACTGAACTAAGTGCATTTTGATTAAATTAACCAAGCTACCTATTGCCAAAGAAAGTGATCCGAAATGCAGTGCTGTCAAGTCGATTCCAACTCACAGTGACCCTTTAAGACAGAGTAGAACTGCCTCATAGGCTTTGCTAGGCTGTAATCTTTACGGAAACAAACTGCCACGCAATTCTCTCGCAGAGCAACTGGTGGATTCAAACCACAGACTTTTCAGTTAGCAGTCGAGAGCACCACCAGGGCTCCTAAAACCAAACCCAAAATACCCAGTGCTGGTTGCACCCTGAAAACAAAATTTGCAGAAATCCATACAAAGACAGCTGAAGGCATAGTGTAGTGTTCTATCCTTTTCCTGCAAATGTGGCCTGGGAATTGAAAGGTGCTAGGCAAATGGGCATTTAGCTGAAGCAGAGGCGGAACCAGAGAAAGTGGCAGGTGTTTGAGGTCCAGGTTGGAGAAAGGCAGCCACCACACGAGGCAGGCCAGTTGGAATCGTGGAAAGGGGAAACAGGCTAAGCCCCTGATCCCTGGGCCATAAACGATAGAAATTTGGAGACATGGCCCCAGAGAACAGAGGCTCGTGGGCAGCTGGGGCCTCGAAGAGCAGCAGGGGTGGAAGGCAGGCAGGGCAAGGCAAAGGGCAGCCTTGGCACTGCTGTCTCCTGCTCAGTCCCCAGAGCAGCCTGGTCTTACAGTGACAAGCTCATGGCTGGTAAGTTCCCCTCCCTGAAGAGAAGAGCATGGGTGGAGGGAAGGTATTTCCCCACAGGGGTGACTTTCTGAAGGCAGCTGGTCACCTAGTCTTTAGGGTGCAGGTGGGCAGAGTCCCCAAGTTCTGGTTCCTTGAGCCCCCCACCACTGGGGCTCTCCCCAGCAGCCTGCCCTACAGATAGATAACATGTGCACCAGGCCTTAACCAGAAACTGGTTTTACTAAGGAACAGCAAATAGAGTTTGCTTCTTCGCTAGGACTGTTCCATGGGTATTTTTGTATCTTCAGGGGCTTGGGATTTAGTCCAACAAAGCCTCCCTGAATTGCCTCATAATGTTGTTGACTAGATTGACAAATGAACGAGCACACTTGATCCCACTTTAGAAACCTTCCCTTACAAACGATGATAAAACCACCAGTTGCCACCGAGTCATTTCTGACTCATGGTGACCCCATGTGTGTCAGAGTGGAACTATGCTCCATAGGGTTTTCAGTGGCTGGTTTTTTGGAAGTAGGTTGCCAGGCCTTTCTTCCAAGGCACCTGAGGGTGGACTTGAACCTCCAGCTTTTCAGTTCCATTCTAACACGCATGGGGTCACCATGAGTTGGAATTGACTTGACAACAACTATTTTTTTGTTGTTTATTTTGTTTTGTTTTTTGAATATAATATGTCAGAAGGTGATAAAGAAGGTAATATAAAATAAAACTGGGTAAGGAGCATGGACAGGAGCCTGGTGGCACAGTGGTTAAAGAGCTCGGCTGCTAACCTAAAGGTCGGCAGTTCGAATCCACCAGCCACTCCGAGGAAGAAAGATGTGGCCGTCTGCTTCCGTAAAGATTTACAGGCTTGGAAACCCTATGGGACAGTTCTACTCCGTCCTCTAGGGTCGCTGTGAGATGGAATCAACTCAGCGGCAGTGGGTTTGGGTTTTTGGAAGGGCCATGGAGAGACTGGTAGATGGTGGTTATGGTTTCTAATCAGGTGGTCAGGGTTGGTCTCGATGAGAAGATGACATTTGAGCAGAGACTGGAAGAAGGTGGGGGAAAGGAGCTGTATGCGTAAACCTCCTGGAAAAGTGGTGCAGACAGAGGCAGAAGCTGGTGCACCCTGCCACAGAGCACGCTGGCCTTGTTCAAGGAACAGCAAGGATGTTGCAGAGAGGCAAGGAGAGGAGGAGGGAGGAGTCACTAGAACACAGACCATCTAGATGGAGTCGCATGGGTCTTGTGAGACCCTAGTTCTTACTCTGAATGAAATGAGGAATCAGCGGAGGGTTTCAAGCAGAAGCAAGATCTGATCTGATTTATATTCTCCGTGGATCATGGTGGGAATTCCTGGAGCCACCACCCTCTCCTTGCTCATCTCTGCCTTCCTTTGCTCACCTCTGTCTCAGCTGGAACTGTTGTGTCTCATATATTTTGTGTAACGGCAACAATAAAAGTGATTATTTTTAATCTGTTCTGCTCTGTAATGGAGCTATTAGGCTTTGGGAGAGCTCTTAATATGATTACCATTTTGAATGATCTTGAATTGAGATGTTAGTACTGATGGTGGTAATCGAAGCTGAGTTTGAAGAATGAGGCTGCAGGGGCACGTTCCAGGACCTCATCAGCTTGGTGGCGCCATTAGGGCAGCTGGCAAGGCCGGGCAGGTGGTGGAAAGCCTCCAAGGGGACATGGTGCCAGGCTCTGCCTTTGGTTTACTCGTTGGAACAAGGAGTGTGGCTGAGGGTCCAGATCCCTGAAGCTCCCAGCATAGGGGCTACTGGTTGCCATCAAGTCGACTCTGACTCATGGCAACCCCATGTGTGTCAGAGTAGAACTATGCTCCAGAGGGTTATCAGTGGCTGATTTTTCGCTGAGGTGGCTGCTTCTTCCTGTAAGAGAAGATGCTGCTGCCGTCAGTCCGGTCAGGTCCTTCTGGAATTCAAAGCACTCCTCCTACTAAACTCGCCAGCAATTCTGGCTGGCCCAGCCAGTCTCCAAGACGATCCCCAGTCATAAGTGAACCACCTGGCAGGAGAGTTGCTGGGCTCCCGGAGCTGAGGGGAGGGTCTGGGAGCTCTGTGTTTGTTTCCTCCCTCCTGGGAAGGTGCCCTGTGGGGGCCGGTCTTGGGGTGAACCAGCACCGTTGTACTCTCCAAGTATGTGGCTGAGTTTGGACCATGACCTTTGGGAGACCTTCTCCCACAACAACAGCAACAATCGACCTAACACTTCCAGGACCAGCCTCCTCCCCCTTTCTCTCCAGGTTCTGACTGCCTAGGAGGAGGGCAGAGACCTGCCTTGCCTCAGCCTCCTGTGGCCTCCTGTGGGCCTTCTGTGGGCCTTCTGTGGGCTCCTGAGGCCACCTATGGGCTCCTTTGGGCCCCTATGGGCCTCCTTTGGGCTCCTGTGGGCCTCTTGTGGGCCCCTGTGGGCCTCCTGTGAGCTCCTGTGGCTTCCTATGGCCTCCTGTGGGCCTCCTGTGGGCTCTTGTGGTCTTCTGTGGGCTCCTGTGGCCTCGTGTGAGCTCCTCTGGGCTCCTCTGGGCTCCTGTGGCCTCCTCTGGACTTCTTTGGCCTCCTGTGGCCTCCTATGGGCCGCTGTCCTGTCATGGCCTTGTTAAATGAGGAGGCGCTTAGGGACCTCTCAGCTCTGTTGTTAGAAATTTCAGGGTTTCTGATGATGGAACCTGGACGAATGTGTGGAATAGAGCTGCTCCCAGGCAGATAGGGGACCAAGGGCAACTGACACTGTGAATTCTTCTCTCCTCACCACCCACAACCAAAAATACTACTCAGATCCAATCAAGTCAGATTAAGATGTCAGGCTGCTTGACAGGGAAAAATGTTACCCGAAGGGCAATCTGACAGGCATCTGGGAGGAAGAGGGAGCCTGCCTGTTCTCTCTGGGTAGTGAGAGTGTGTGTGCCTCTTCCTCTCTCCCTCCCTCCTCCTCCTCTTCCTCCCTCCCTCCTCCTCCTCTTCCTCCCTCCCTCCTTCTCCTCTTCCTCCCTCCCTCCTCCTCTTCCTCCCTCCCTCCTCCTCTTCCTCTCTCCCTCCCTCCTCCTCCTCTTCCTCCCTCCCTCCTCCTCTTCTTCCTCCCTCCCTCGTCCTCCTCTTCCTCCCTCCCTGCATTTCTTTCCCTTCTCTCATCACTCCTTCCATCTCTCCTCCCTTCATCCCTCCGCCTCCCTTCTGTTCTTCCCTTCCCACTCTCCCCGTCTCTCCCCTTCCTTCCCTCTCTCCCTCCCTTTCTCCATCTCTCCCTCTCCTGTCTCTCCCTCCCTCTTTGCCTCAGACTTCTCCATTTCTCCCCTCCCTGCCTTTCTCCCTTTTGTCTCTCTTCTCTTTCTCCCCATTCCCTCTCACCCCCTTCCCTATTCCCCCCTCCCTCCCCCTCCTTCCTTCCCTCTTTCTCTCCCTCACTTCCTCTCTCTCTGTCATCCTCTCTCCCCCTTCCTTCCATCCATCCCTCTCTCCCCTCCTTCGGACCCTAGTGAGAGCGCAGTCCTGGGTTCTGGTTCCGTGCAGCCAGTTTGTCCCTGAGGCCTCATGGAGCCCTTCCCACCAGGAGCGGTCACCCAGGTCTGTCATGCGCATTCATTTATTCAAAAGTGTTATCAGGCGCCTGCTCTTGGCCAGGCAGTGCGCTGGTCCTGGGAAGACAGGAAGACAGGAGAAGTGAGATTGGTGGCTGCTCTGCTCTCCAGGAGCTGGCTGTCCATGGGGAGATGGTCTCCCGGGGCTGTGCCACCAGCACATCCCTCAGCCCCATCTCTGTGCATCTGATCCATGGTCCTGAGTGGACCCAGGAATCTGCGTTTTCTGAGGACCCACCCCGTGAACCTGGACCCATCTCTGAAACACTGTTCTGGGCCCACACCCAAAGCCAGCGCTTAGAGGAGGTTTGCTGGTTGACTGTTCTCTGTGCTTGTACTGTTTCTGGGGTGCCTTTGAGGAATTGGAAGGTTTCAAGCCTGGGAGTGGGATCTTAATTACATATGCATGTTAATGTTGCAGATTTTCAGTATAAGCACAGGCTTTTGGCAAGAGTGTTCTGATTTAACAGAATTGCTTGATGTGCTCAGCAACTGCTCTCTAGAAAGCTGAGTTAACACCAGGGCTGCCTCTGGCCCCCTCCTTCTCTGTGACTGCAGCACCCCCAGGACTGTGCCTCACGTCTACGAGTGCAGGTGCCACCAACATTTCTTGATAACTTGGGAGGCCCTGGCTCTGAGCTCTCCCAGAATGAATTCTCCATGCTGTTTACTTCTTTTGGCTATATGATAAAGCATTTTTTGAATTTGTTTTTTTCTCTGAATCAAAAGTAGGAAAGGATAGTGTCTTAGTCAGGGTTCTCTAGAGAAACAGAACAAGTGAAAGATATATATATATATATACACGCAAATCACCAGGCCTTTCTTCAGTGGCACTGCTGTGTGGGTTCAAACCACCAACCTTTTGATTAGTAGCCAAACACAAACCACTGTGCCACTCAGGGACCATATATATATAGAGAGAGAGAGACATCCACTTCAAGGGACTGGCTCTCACAGTTATGGGGCTGGCAAGTCCAAAATCTGCTGATCAGACAGCAGGCTGGAGATTCCTGCTGGCTTGTGTCCCATGAGCTATATGTCAGGCAATGGAAAGAGTGCAGAGTGGAGAGACAGTAAATTCTGCCAAAATATCTACTCATAGTCTGGAGGCAGAACACATCCTAAGGAAATTCCCTTTTCAACTGATTGATGCATTGCATTAGATTACATTATGGAAAGTGATTACATCACATCACATCATGGAACAGCAGCTAGACTAGTATTTGGCCAAACCACTGAGAACCGTAACCCAGCTAAGTTGATACATAAACTGAACCATCATGGTTTGTATGTATTGTAGTCATCATTTGGTTGCAAAATCCAGACACCTATCTAACACTGTTTAAGTAAAGGAGGACCAACTGCAGAGATACAGGGGACTCTCATGCAACCCAGAGGCAGAGAACAGAGCCAGGCTTCTCAGCAACTGGAAATCCAAGGTCACAGGCAGCTACTCCCCACATGGTCACATGTCTCCACTGTGCCTCTGCCTCCTTCCTCTGCACACTGGCTTCTCTGCTCAATTACCCATGTGCTGGGGCCACCATAAACCAAAAAACAAACCCATTGATTCTGGCTCTTGGTGACCCCACGTGTTGCAAAGTAGAACTACTCCATAAGCTTCTCTGGGCTGTAATCTTTACGGTAGCAGACCGCCAGACCTTTCTTCTGCAGTGCTGCTGTGTGGGTTAAAACTACCAACCTTTAGGTTAACAGCTGAGCATAAACCGTTTGCACCACCCAGAGAAAATGGCGGCCTGAGCCCTACAGATCTAAGAGACACTGTCTCAATTCCGTTTCAGGAAAAAAAAAACACAAAAATTTTGACCTGGTTTGGGACTGGGTCATTTCTGGATCGGTTAGCTGAGGCCGGGAGATGGGCTGACACAGGGCTTTTTTAGGCTGGGCATCGTGTTGGGAGGAATGATTGACAGTGAAGCCATTGCCGTCCCTGGTATAGTCTGTGCAGCGGTGGTGCAACCGCATCAGCAGAGGGCAGGCATCCTGCTACATAGGCATGATTGGCGTGAGGTTCTTTCCATTGCATTGGAAAGACACTGTGTATGGACCTAACGGTAAGACGGTACAGGAGCATCATTTATGGAGCTTCCACTCTATGCAGTGGGCACAGTCATATCTTCTCTTGTTTAATCCACACAGCAGTACTCTGTAGAGATCTACCTGAGACCCAGAAAGCTTCATTGACTTGACCAAAGTTACACGATTTTCCGTGGCAAGCTCAAATTTAAACTACCAGTACTGGTTGTTGTTGAGTAGCACTGATTCACGGCAACCCCATGTGTCAGAGTAGAATTACGCTCCATAGGATTTTCAGTGGCTGATTTTTGGGAAGTAGATCAGTAGGCCTTTCTTCCAAGGTGCCTCTGGGTGGATTTGAAATTCCAACCTTTCAATTAACAGCCAAACGTGTTAATATATTGTAGCATGTATCAGGACTTCATTTATCTTTATGGCAGAGTAATATTCCATAGTATGTACGTACCATGTTTTTTATCCACTCAAAGTGCTGCAATGAACATTGGTGTATAGCTTTCTGTTTGTGTTCCTGCTTTCAATTTTTTGTGGTATATACCTAGGATTGGGATTGCTGGGTCATATGGTAGTTCTGTGTTTAATTTTTTGAAGAATCCCAAACTCTTTTCCACAGAGGCAGTACCATTTTGCATTCCGATGAGCAATGGATGAGGGTTGCAGTTTCTCCATATCCTCATCAACATCTGTTGCCTTCTGTTTGTTTGATCATAGCCGTTCTAGTGGGGAGTGAGGTGATAGCTCATTGTGGTTGTGATTTGCATTTCCCTAATTACAAATGATAGGAGCCCTGGTTGTGCAGTGGTTAAGCACTCGGCTGCAAACCAAAAGGTGGGGGGTTCTAACCTACCGACTGCTCGGTGGGAGAAAGATGTGGCAGTCTGTTTCCATAAAGATTTAAAGCTTTGGAAACCCTATGCGGCAGTTCTACTCTGTCCTATAGGGTTGCTATGAGTCGGAGTCAACTCAATGGCAGTGTTTGGGGTTTTTTTTTCTTTTTTTTTTTAATGATTGATAACGTTGAACATCTTTTCATGTGCCTATTTAAGGCCATTTGTATATCTTTTTTGGTGAAATGTCTGTTCAAGTCCTTTTTTGATTGGATTGTTTTTCTTTTCATTGTTGACAGCTCTTTATATATTATAGATTGGGCCCTTTCATTTTGATCTTCCCCTCTCTCGTTTCCCTTCACATCCTAGCTTGCTAAAGCTTTTCTCATTCCTGAGGTAAGGAGTATATGCATCTTGTTCCTCACCTCCCAGCTTCTCTGAGACCACCCACGGGTCCTTATCCTGTCACACGGCTGTCACTAGGTGTGCGGTGAGCACCCCAGAGTGGGGAGCCTGGTTCTCAGGTATGCAGTCACTATCTGCTGTGTGAGGCCAGTCTTTATCCAGTCTACAGAGGAGCCAGGTTATTCCTGCTACTTCAGGATCCCCTTCTTTTTCTGAAACCGAAAGGTAGCTTTATGGAGAGATGGGGCATGGGAATGGAGAGTCTTTGGGGAAATTATTTGACTTGCTGTAGTGGAACCAAGCACCCTGTCTCAGATGGGTGCTGATGGAAGGGCTTCTGGTGCTGACACCTTAATAAGCTTAGCTTCTCTCTCTCCCGCAGGACGCCAGCCATGATTGGCTGCTCCTTCGTGGTCAACAGGAAGTTCTTTGGTGAAATTGGTCTTCTTGACCCTGGGATGGATGTGTATGGAGGAGAAAACATAGAACTTGGAATCAAGGTTGGTGACATGGCACCCTTTCCTCTTGGTTTCTTCATGTTTGTGAGCAGAGCTGCTAAGTCATCCCTGATGTGCGCTAGTTAAAGTTTTTTACAGTGATGTGGAGTTCTTGGTGCCGCAAATGGTTAAATGCTCAGCGGCTAACTGGAAGGATGACGGTTTGAACCTACCTGTCTTAGGCTGGGTTCTCTAGAGAAGCAAAACCAGTAAAACATATAAATATATATATAGAGATTTTTATTAAAGAAACAGCTCACACAATTGTAGAGGCTGGAACGTCCCAAATCCGTGGATTAGAATTGACGCTTCTCCTGATTCACGTAGCCGCGGGGGCCAGCAAACCCAAGATCGGCAGGTAGGAGAGCAGGGCTCTGCTCACAGGCTGTGAAGATCGACGAATCCCAAGACTGGCAGATAAGCTGACAGCTCAAGTCCCAAGAACCGGAGGTCAGATGAACAGGAGGCAGCTGCAGGATCCAGAGTGAGCAAAAAGCCAGAGTATCTGCTTATATTCGGATGCAGGCCACACCCCCAAGGAAACTCTCTTTCAACTGATTGGCTACTCACAGCAGATTCAATTATGGGAGTGATCACATATAAACACTGAGAATCATGGCCCAGCCAAGTTGACACACAATCTTAACCATCACACCACCCAATGGCTCAATGGGAGAAAGACCTGGCGATCTGCTCCCGTAAAGATTACAGCCTAGGAAATCCTATTGGGGCAGTTCTTCTCTGTCACATGGGGTCGTCATGAGTCGAAAATCAACTCAGTGACAGCTAACAACAACAACATAGCTGATGCTTCAACAGGTTCATTTACCCCAGCCCTGTTTCTGGGGGAGGTTCAGGCAGGTTGTCACCCCTCTTTAGAGGGAGAGAAACTTGGACTCAGAGAGGATGAACCATTTGTCCCTTGACTTGGTGACCCATTTGCAACATTAGCCAGAGAGTTTGGTTACCAATCCTATTCAGTTTAGTTCGTTCCTTAAATGTTTCTTAAAATTAAATTACAGTCAATTCTCGTTACTTGTGGTAGTTACGTTCCATAAAGTAACCCACTGGAACATTGCTCCAGAGGAAATGCAGAGTCAGGTTCCTGCAAGCCACTGGTCACAACACTTTCATCAACCAATCAGTACAAAACCTTTTTCTGTGTGTGTTTCTGTTTAAAGACACCTTATTTAATCTATATTGTTGATTAATTGACAGTGAAATCACAGCCAACAGCACTATAACTCATAGCCGAGTAAAGCTTATGTCGCACATGTGTTTTCTCCATACGGCACATCACAGCCTTCCTGTGCTTAGGAGTACAAGACAGCACTTCAGTACTGTTTTATTTTATTTTTATTGTGCTTTAGGTAAAACATTACAGGGCAAATTAGTTTCTTGTTCAAAAATTTACACACAAATTGTTTTGTGACCTTGGTTGCAACACCTGTAATGTGTCAGCACTCTCCCCCTTTCCACGCCGGGCTCCCTGTGTCCATTTGTCCACTTTTCCCATCCCTTCCTGCCTTCTCGTCTTGCCTTTGGGCAGGAGTTTCCCATTTGGTCTCTTATACTTCCCTGAACTAAGAAGCACGTTCCTCATGTATGTTATTGTTTGTTTTATAGGCTTGTCTAATCTTTGGCTGAAAGGTGGTCTTCGAGAGTGGCTTCAATTCTGAGTTAGCAGGGTGTCCAGGGACCATAGTCTTGGGGGTTCCTCTGTTGTGATCCCTGTGAGAGTGGTCAGTGGTAGTAGCCAGGCACCATCTAGTTGTTCTGGGCTCAGGCTGGAGGAGACTGTGGTTCATGTGGTTCTATAGTCCTTTGGGCTAATATTTTCCTTGTGTCTTTGGTTTTCTTCATTCTTCTTAGTTCTAGATAGGATGGGACCATATATGTATCTTAGATGGCCACTTGCAAGCTTGTAAGACCCCACATGCTACTCACCAAAGTAGGATGTAGAACATTTTCTTTATGAACTGTGTTATGCCAGTTCACCTAGATGTCTCTGGAGATCATGGCCCCCAGCCCTCGGCCCTAGCAACTCAGTCCCTCAAGGTGTTTGGGTGTGTCTAGGAAGCTTCTATGACTTTTCCTTAGTCAAGTTGTACTGACTTCACTATATTGTCTGTTGTCTCTGCCTTCACCAAAGTTGACACTTGTCTACTATCCAGTTAGTCATTTCCCCTCCCTACCCCTCCCCACCCTCTTAAGCATAAAGGTGGTTTTTTTCTGTGTAAACCTTTTCTTGAGTTTGTATAATAATGGTGTCATACAGTATTTGTCATTTTGTGATTAACTTATTTCACTCAATGTAATGCCCTCCAGATTCATCCATGTTGTGAGATGTTTCTCAGATTCATCATTATTCTTATTGTTACACAGTATTCCATTGTGTGTATGTTTATCCATTCATCTGTTCACAGGCATCTAAGTTGTTTTCCATCTTTTTGCTATTGTGAATAATGCTGTAACAAACATGGGTGTGCGTGTGTCTGTTCGTGTGACACTTTTATTTTTCTAGGATATATTCCTAGGTGTGGGATTGCTGGATCTTACGGTATTTCTATTTCTAGCTTTTTAAGGAGGTACCATATCATTTTCCATAGTGGTTGTATCATTTTACATACTCACCAGCAGTGCATCAGAGTTCCAATCTCCCTGCTACATCTCTAAAATTTATTATTTTCTGTTTTCTTGATTAGTGCCAGTATTGTCACCGGACCCCTGGTGATGTAGTGGTTAAGCGTTTGGCTCCTAATTAAAAGGACAGCAGTTTGAATCCACCAGCTGCTCCTTGGAAACCCTATGGAGCAATTCTACTCTGTCCTCTAGGGTTGCTATGAGTTGGAATCAGCTCGACAGCAATGGGTTTGGTGTTTTTTTTTAGTATTATCAGGGTGAGATGGTATTATTACTGTAGTTTTGATTTGCATTTCTCTAATAGCTAATGATCTTGAGCATTTCCGCATGTGTCTATTAGCTGCCTGTATGTCTTCTTGGATGAAGTGCCTGTTCATATCCTTTACCCATTTTTAAATTGGGTTGTTTGACATTTTGTTGTTGAGGTGTTGAAGTATTTTGTGAATTTTAGAGATAAGACTCTTGTCAGATATGTCATAACCAAAATTTTTTTTTCCTAGTCTGTAGGTTCTCTTTTCACTCTTATGGTGAGCATAAGTGTTTAATTTTTAGGAGCTCCCAGTTATCAAGTTTATCTTCTGGCATTTGTGCATTGTTAGTTATGGGTGGTAATGTATTTATGGCACCTTGTCCCTATTTTTTCTTCCATGAGCATTATCATTTTAGAGTTTATATTTAGGTCTTTGATCCATTTTGAGTTAGTTTTTGTATATGGTGTAAGGTATGGGTCCTGTTTCATTTTTTTACAGATGGACATCCATTTATGCCAGCCCTATTTGTTTAAGAAACTATCTTTTCCACCATTTAATGGACTCTGGCCCTTTGTCAAATATCAGCTGCCTATAGGTGGGTGGATTTATCTTTGGGTTCAATTCTGTTGCATTGGTGTATGTGTCTGTCATTGTGCTAGTACCAGGCCGTTCTGATTACTGTGGCTGTGTAGCAGGTTCTAAGATCAGGTAGTGTAAGGTCTCCCACTTTGTTCTTCTTCCTCAATAATGCTAAGTTATCTGGAGATTCTTCCCTTTCCATATAAAGTTGGTGATTAGTTTCTCTATCTCATTAAAGAATGCTGTTGGAATTTGAATTGGATTGCATTATATCTGTAGATTGCTTTGGGTAGAATTGATGTTATCACAGTGTTGAGTCTTCCTATCTATGAGTATCATATGTTTTTCTGTCTGTGAAGGTCTCTTCTGGTTTCTTGCAGTAGTATTTTGTAGTTTTCTTTGTGTAGGTCTTTTTCATCTTTGGTTTGATTTATTCCTAAGTATTTTATCTTTTGGGTGGCTATTATAAATGGTATGGATTTCCTGATTTCCTTTTTGAAATTCTCTTTGTTGCTGTAGAGGAATCCAGCTGATTTTTGTACGTTAATCTTTTGTCCTGCTACTACCATTTAGTCCCTTTTTCTGTTTTGACGTTGTTGTCGTTTACATATTGGTTCCCTATTTTCAGTCTTTTAGCTTTGTTTTATTTTTTGAGAAGTCCTTATCTGGGTTGGTATCTGGTTGATCTGTCCTGTGTCCTAATTTTGGATTGTTGTCTGATATTGTTGGTTCTCTAACTGGAGGACTCACTTTAATATTTCTTGTAAGTTCAGCCTGGTTTTTACAAATTCCCTTAATTTTTATTTGCTGGAAATGTCCTAATTTCACCATTGTATTTGAGAGACAATTTTTCTGGATATATAATTCTTGTATGACATTTTCTTTTCTTCAAGGCTTTATATTTGTTTTCCCATTGCCTTCTTGCCTGCTTGTTTTCTGCTGAGTAATCAGAGCTTAGTCTTATTGGTTCTCCTTTGTAGGTGACTTTTTGTTTTTTCCTAGCTGCTCTCAGGATTCATTCTTTGTCTTTAGTTTTGGCAAATTAGATTATGATATGTATTGGTGAATTTCTTTTGGGGGTCTATCCTGTATGGGGTTCATTGAGCTTCTTCTCATCTTTCATGATATTAGGGAAGTTTTCTGCCAGCAAATCTTCAACAATTCTCTCTGTATTTTCGATTGTCCCCCCATTCTAGAACTCCATTCACACAAAAGTTTTTCCTCTTGATACTGTCACACATAATTCTTAACCTTTTTTCATTTTTCTTGGTTCTTTTTTCTCATTTTTTCTCAAACAAATTGATGCTAAGGAATTTGTCTTCAATTTCACTAATTCTGTCTTCTATAGTCTCAATTTTGCTCCTGTATCCTTCTATTGAGTTGTCAAATTCTGAAATTTTATTGTTAATCTTTTGGATTTCTAGTTGTTGTTTTTTATAATTTCTAATAGGCTATTTTGTTGTTTTATTCTTGTATTTTTTTCCTGAATTCTTCTATTGCTTTGTGTTTTATTTGGTTTTGTCTGTTTTCCCTGATCTGTTTCTTGATCTCTTGGAGAGCTTTGTATATTAGTCTTTTGAATTCTTTCTCAGGTAGTTCCATTACCTTATCTTCCTCCGGAAGGTTTTCTGGTTCCCTATTTTGGTCACTTACTGAAGCCATCTTGTCTTGCTTCTTTATGTGATTTGATATTGTCTGTTGTCTCTGAGGCATCAATAAGTTATTATATTTATTTATTGTATGTTTGTCTTTTGCATCCTTAATTTTTGTTTTGTTTTGATATATCCAAGTAGGCTGAGTGTATGTGCTGCTCTGGTTGCTAATCTGGCCATGTTTAAGCTCTCACCTCCTGTCTCTGGGTGGATGGAGCAGTGACTGGGCATGGGAGTGCAGGTCCCTGTTTGCTGGTCTTGTGGGGCTGCTGAGGATGTAGGTGGCATTTTTGGTGAGATGATGTATCTATCCTGTTGGTCACTTGGTCATAGGTGCAGGGGGTGTTCTCCCTAGTCATTGAGTTGGGTACTGTGTGTGTTTTCTGCCACTTGCTAGTTGGCCAGAGCGAAGGTGCCCAGATCTTCATTCACCAGGTTGGTGTTACAGAGACTCTCACAGACCTGGGTGGGCAGGGCTGTGCAGTGTGTTTGGAGTGGGTAGGCACAAGCCTCTGGTTGCAGGGAGGGACAACACGGGGGGTGATGCAGGGTGGATGTTGCCTGCCCTTGGGTGCCCAGTTGGAGGGTGTGGCCCTGTCCATTAGAGCACATCACAAGGGGGGTTGTGCAGCCAGTCCTCTGGTGCCCAATCCCACTGGTTAGACAGATTGGGGGATGCCACCAGTCCTCAGGCCCCTGGTATGGGTGGCTGGTTGGAATGGACGGCACTGCCAACCCTCAGACTCCTGGCGTGGGTGGTTGAGCTCCCATATTAGGGGCCAGGGCAGTGGTGAATGCCGCTCTGCTGCAATCTCAAGTGGGGAGGGGGATGGGTGAGGCAGGTAGGAATGCACCCCAGGCCCATGTACCTCCAGCACAGGGGGCTGGGTTGTACGGAGTGAGTTTGGTGGGTGCAGTTAGCTTTCACAGGGCATGAAGCACCTCTGCCTGACTCTGGCCATGAGTGCAGAGTCACTCCTGTTTGTCTGCACCAGGTGGAGTGGGTTTCGGCTGGGAACGCTGCTTGTTTTGCTCAGTATGGCCTCACTGTGCAGGCTTGGCCAGCAGGGCACTGGCGCAGGTAACTGGAGGGGGCAGAAGGTACTGCAAGTCCGTAGATCCCCTGCGCCAGTAGCTGGATGAAGGGGTGGGCACCTCTGGACTGAGCCAAGAGCTCCTGGCTTAGGGGACAGGGTGGTGGTGAATGCCGCAGATCTGCGTCTGTGAGTGAGGAGAGGGGATATGTGAGGAGGGTGGGAGTACCCCCCAGGCCTGTGGACCTCTGGTGTGGGGTGCTGGGTGCACACAGTGTGTGGGGTGCCTGCACTCAACTTTCACAGAGCTGGAAGCCCTCCTGTCTGGCCCCTGACTCGTGCACAGAGTCACTCCCTCTTGGCTGCAGCAGGTGGAGTGGTCTTCAGCTGGGAATGCTGCCTGCCTTGTTTCAATATGGCCACACTGTGCCTGCTCAGCCAGCCAAGGCACTGGCACAGGTGATCAGAGGGGGTGGAAGACACTGCAAATCCATGGACCCCCGGCACTAGTGAGTAGACGAAGGGGTGGACACCTCGGACTGGGGCATGAGCTCCCGGCTTAGGGGGCGTGGAAGTGTTGAATGCCTTCAGACTGGTATTTGTGAGCAGGGAGAAGTGATAGGTGAGGAGTGTGGGAGTACCCCTCAGGCCCATGGAACTCTGCCATGGGGAGCTCGGGAACATGTAGTGGGTTGAGTGTGTGTAGTTAACTTTCGTGGGACTTGGTGCACTCCTGGCTTGCTCTGAAGGTGTGTGCACGGTTGCCCTTGCTTAACTACACCAGGTGGGGTGGATATTGGCTGGGAATGCTGTTTGTTTGTCTCAATATATCCGTGCTGTGCTGATTCAGCTAGCAGGATGCTGGTGATCTGTAATTCTGTTTCTGCTGTTTTTGAATTGTCTCTTCTTCCACCTGTCACTTAGTCCAATTCTTCAGCTTGTCTTTGATGCCTGAGGTTCCTGTATTGTCATATATATCTGATTCACTTGTTTTTTTTGGGTCTTTGTTGTAAGAGGGATGTCGTGGATTGAATTATGTCCCCCCAAAAATGTATGTATCAATTTGGCTGGGCCATGTTTCCGGGTATTGTGTGGTTTTCCTATATGTTGTAAATCCTGCCTCTATGCTGTTAATGAGGGGGGATGGGCGGCAGTTGTGTTAGTGAGGCAGGACTCAATCTACAAGATTGGATTGTGTCCTGAGGCAATCTCTTGAGACATAAAAGAGAGAAGCGAGCAGAGAGAGAGGGGGACCTCATACCACCAAGAAAGCAGTGCTGGGAGCAGAGCTCATCCTTTGGACCTGGGTTCCCTGCGTGGATAAGCCCCTAGTCTGGGGGGACACTGATGAGAAGAAGGCCAACAGTGAGAGAAAGCCTTCCCCTGGAGCTGACACCCTGAATTTGGACTTTTAGCCTACTTTACTGTGAGGAAATAAACTTCTCTTTGTTAAAGCCATCCACTTGTGGTATTTCTGTTATAGCAGCACTGCATGACTAAGACAGGGGATGACAGGAAGCTATTCTGCCATCTTGGACCACCTCTAGGGCCCCATTTTAAGGTTAAGAAGAGCAAGGTTGAGAAAGGACACGTGACTCGGCAAATGTGATAACTTGAGGCCATTTTACAGGAAAATAACCAACTAAAAGCACAAAAATGGAAAAAACGTGGCACAAAATAGACTAAAAAGACACTTGTTTGCAGTATGAGAGCTGAAAGAAAAAGGCAGAGCTTGTCAAGCTCAGCTGGGAACATTCACATCAGGCAACTCAACTTTGTCACTGCTCTGCACATGTCTGCGATTGACCACAAAAGGGTCACAAGCCTTGATTTGGGGGTTACAGATAAATTTTAGCAAGTAGGTGAATTCACAAGCATAGAGTTCATGAATAATGAGGATCAACTGTATCTCCTTAAATTAATATTTCTATCATGTGTATTTTGATAGTTCATGTACATCATGGAATCATAAGATGCCAGAGGAAGGAAGGCTCATGTTCTGTAGAACCCTCCCTTTTCTCAGAAAGGCTTCTTGTAGAGGATGATGAGGGAAAGGAACAAGGAGGAAGCAGAACAGGCCTGTTGTTGGGCCCCCATCCCACATCAGCTCCACTTTTAGATATCTTATGCACTTGGTCGTGCTTAAGACTTTTTTTGAAACAAGGATTCCACTGTAAAAAAAAAAAAAAAAAAAGTTTGAAACCATTGATGTTGTCCAGCCTCTTCACTTTAGAGTTGAGATAACCAAATCCTAGTGATGGGACTCACGCAGTACTTGGTAACCTGTTAGTAGTGGACTTGCTACTCCTGCCTGAAGCGTTTCCTACAAAAGCGTGATAACTCGTGCTAGAGGGAAAGCCAGGCTGGGGTCTCTGTGTCTGCTGCCCCCTGTGCTGAATCTTTGCATCCTTGGATCCCTGGGAAATAGGCTTGTTGGAAACAACTCAGATTACAGTTGTAAGTCTTAAAGTTTATTGAATTTCTTCTGCCTTCCTTTGCTGCATTCTCATTTTATTGTAACAAGGTAGGTACCCACTGTGGACCCCTATACCAATCAAAGTCAGCTCTGCATCTGAGCTCACTGGTTTATCCCTAACTGCCCAATATCTTTAAACCACCCCATGCCCCCTTGATCTCTCCTTGTGGAATATAAGGCTTGTGACCTGGTGGTGCGCTGGATGTCCAGGCTGCAGGGGTGAAGGGGATGGTGGGTAAGGAGCAGGACACTCCTTGCATGCTAAAATCACTCCCATTTGAAGACCATAGACTCTTCTAAATGTGCCTTCGATTCCAGACTGAGTTCTTTCCGCAGTAGAATTTGCATAGAATTTCTTTGTAAAGCCCAGCAATTAAAAGGCCCATTAATTTGCTGTCAAAGCTAACATATTTGTCATTCGTCCTTTTTGAATTTAATTGATGGAAAAGATCTGAACCCAGCATATTGGTACTTGACTTGGGGCTTAAATTCCAACCCTGTTACCATCTTCACATTCTTACTGGGGCTACTCCGCTAACCGTGCCTGGCACGTTAGACACTCAGTAAGCACATTTTAGATCAGTGATTGAATGAGTGCCTATTGCAGCCTTCACGTGAGTAGAAGCAGTGACGCAGCCAGATTAGAATGAATTGATAGCTAAACGGGAACTTGTTCTAGGTACTTATCTATGGAGGGAAGCCCTGCATGGAGACAGTTGAGCTGTATTTATTTATTTTTTAAAATTTAAATACAAGAGAGATTTGAATATCTCTATATGCTGCAAGGAGTCCCTGTTTAATGCGCAAATGGTGCAAACAGTTAACACGCTCGGCTCCTAACTGAAAGGTTGGTGGTTCGAGTCCACCCAGAGGCTCCTCGGAAGAAAGGCCTGGCTATCTACTTCTGAAAAATTAGCCATTGAAAACTCTATGGAGTGCAGTACTACTCTGACACACATGGGGTTGTCGTGAGTCGGAATTGACTTGACAACAACTTGTTTTAATACTGCTAGACAGGAGCCAATGAAGGGTAGAACATTCCCAGCAAGGGAGAGAACCCGACAATGGATGAAGCCCTGTGCCTGCGGGGGTGGGATGGTCCTGGGACATTGGGGACACTCCCCTTTTTACAAATAAGAAAACTGAGACCCAAACCAAAAACACCGAACTCATTGCTTTCTAGTCAATTCCAACTCATAGTGACCCTATAGGAGAGAATAGAGCTGCCCCATAGGCTTTCCAAGGAGCAGCTGGTGGATACAAACTGCTGACCTTTTGGTTAGCAGCTGTAGCTCCTAACCACTATTTAGCATGCAAGGAGTGTCCTGCTCCTTACCCACCATCCCCTTCACCCCTGCAGCCCATCCACCAGCGTTTTCAACTGAGACCCAGCAAGGTTAATTAACAGACCTAAGGTCAAGTAATGATGGGTTGAGAAATTACACCCAAATCAATAATGAAGGACTTAACAATAAATGAATTATCTAAATCCACCCAGATGTGAGTGCCAGGCCCCCACAACTGCTCTGTTCTGAGGCGAAGAGAGGCAGTGATAGCAACACTCGTTGCTAAGACTTGCTGGGAGGAGCTCTTCCTCTCCCCTCACTCACAATGGCATCTGCTCTGCAGAGACCTGGCAGGGAAGGTCTGAGTGTGAGACTCTGCCAGGCTGTAGGGTGGTATGCGGGCAGGGCTGTCCCTAAAGGAACAGAGGGGCTCGGCGGTTTCCATCCTGTCCCTGCAGCACATATGGGTAGGGGGAGCTCAGAGCACCAAGGCTCTGGACCCCCAGCTGAGGGTGAGAGCTGCATGACCCCTATCTCTGTTAACAAGCTGGAGAGAGGGTGCTGTGTGCCGTGCAGAGCTGCTCCTGGACACGGTACTGCAGGCTGTGTCTTCTCAGTGACATGTAGCCCCCCGCTGCCCCCCGGCTGGTCTTTATCACAGCGTCAGATGGATCCATGCCTGGATATCACCCTCATGGGCAATTTCCTGCCTCTTACAGTATACTCCCAGACATATCTGGGATGGATGCCGGAGGTGGGAATGTTTATGCCTCTGACTTCACGTAGACCATACTGCCTGCAAGCTCTCTGCCTGTTCTTTCAAGTGGGAGTTGAGTGTGGCTGGTGCCACAAGGCTGAGGTACGGGTCAGGGTCCTTGGAGCCACCGCCTGCACAGTGCAGTCCCCAACCAGGAGCCGCAGCATCTCCTGGGAACTGGTTAGAATGCAAATTCTCGGTGCCCACACCAAACCCACTGGATCAGAGACTCTGGGCTGGGGCCTAGCAACTTGTACTTTAACAGGCCCTCCAGTGATTCTGATACCCACCCAAGTTTGGGAAATGTTGGTCTACACCCCACCTTCACCCAACCAGTTGTCATCAAGTTGACTCCGACTCATGGTTACCCCATGTGTGTCAGAGTAGAACTGTGCTCCATAGGGTTTTCAATGGCTGATTTTTCCAAAGTAGATCACCAGGCCTTTCTTCCAAGGTACCTCTGGGTAGACTTTAACCTCCAACCTTTCGGTTCGCAGCCAAGTGCATTAACCATTTGCACCACCTAGGGACTTCAACTTTAGCCAACTTCTGGAAAATACATGCCTTGATCAGAAAGTAGCCTAGGTGAGAGTCCTCATCTTTCAAGGCCCCCTCCAGGTGGCCTCCAAGACACCACAGCCCCTGTGCCTGGGCCCCTTGGGCACCAGCATCCGCTTCGCGTGAACTCTGCATGTCCGGGTGACTATAAGCTTTCTGATGAGTGTGTATGGAGACTGCTTTGTTTTACAAACTATATTCCCCCCCTTTACATCTTGTGCTCTTATATGGCTCAGAGCACAACTAGGTGCATAATAAATGTATTATTAAGAAATCTATCCTCACTTGACAAAATTCCAAAGCTTTATGTAATATATATATATATATTACATGTATATAGATACAAATATATATTACATGTATATAGATACATATCTATATATATTTATATATATCTATATAGCTATATATATATATGCCCATCTAGCAGTTTATCATACTGTGGTAGCTTGTGTGTTACTATGATGCTGGAAGCTATGCCACCAGTATTTCAAATACCAGCAGGGTGACCCATAGTGGACAGAATTCACTGGAGCTTCCAGACTAAGACAGACTAGGAAGAAAGGCCTGGAGATCTACTTCCAAAAATTACCCAAGAGAAACCTTATGGAGCACAACAGAATATTGTCTGACTTGCTTGCTTTGGACACATCATCAGGAGGGATCAATTGCTGGAGAAGGACATATGTTTGGTGAAGTAGAGAGCCAGTGAGGGCAAGGGAGACCCTTGGTGAGATGGGTTGACACAGTAGCTGCAACAGTGGACTGGAACATTTCCATGATTGTGAGGATGAGGCAGTACCGGGCAGTGTGTCATTCTGTTGTACATGAGGTCACCACTCGGCAGTAGCTAACAACATTTATAACTTATATATATGTAATTCTTTTATAGTATACACACATATGTATTCATATATACTATTGACCTGTAAGTAGTTACACAAGATCCTGTGCTTTAGTTAAATGGGAAAATTTTAATATGAAAATACTGTCTTTTCTTGGTGATTTCTCCTCACACCAGAAATAGATCCATCTGCAAATCTTTCTAACTGCTTGATGATATTTTTTTTGTTACTTTTTAATTTCACCCCCAGTAGGTAAAGAAGTGTCACCGGAATAGAAAGTCTTAACTGAAGGTTCAGGAAAGAAAACAGCAGCATTAACACGAGGGTTATTGCTTGGATGAAAGGCAGCTTGCTTGTGACAAAACAATCGATACACTGAAGTAGAAAAAAAAAAAAAGACTTTCCAAGACTGAGAAAATAAATGAGATTAGCAGTTGAAAGGTTTCATCTTGTTCTAGGTAACAACCAGAAACTATTAACGAGACATATTACAGTATCATGTCTCAGCGTTACGAGAGAACAAAAAAATTATCCAAGAGGAGAACAGATTACTTTGAAAGGATCTAAAATCAGACGGCTACAGATTTCTCCAATATGTCAGTCAATTTGGGAAAAACCCTTGTATAAAACAGTGATGCACAATATTGCAGAACCCTGCCGCACAGCCTTTCCTAAGGGAAGGCAATAGAAAGACACCCTCAAACTCTCATAAAATTCCTTAGCTTCATCCGGAACCTCAAGGCCTGAATGAAAGGCAGAATTGCTGAGTTGTGTGTTATTGTTTAAAAAAAATGTTTGAGGCAACTGCTGATTTGGAAGGTAAGTACATAAGAAAGCTTTGGAGAAGTGCAGGTGTGCCAACCATCTTGCCTGATTCACCCCATCCCCAGGGGCTTTCCCTTTTGTATATATGCTCAAAAAGGTCCACATGATATTTAAGAAAAAGTCCAAATTCTTGCTTACCAAGTTCTCCAGAATTGGGTGCCCGCCCATACCCACCACTGCATCTGTCGCACTTTCTTCCCTCTTTCTCTGCTCCAAAAACCCAAAAGCCAAACAGGCTGCCTTGAGGCAATTACAGCTCATGGCAACCTCGTATGTGTCAGAAAAGAACTGTGCTCCATAGGGTTTTCAGTGGCTGAGTTTTTTAAGTGGCACAAATGGTTTGTGCTCAACTACTAACCAATAGGTTGGTGGTTCATACCCAGCCATCGGTGCTGCAGAAGAAAGGCTTTGAAGTCTGCTTCTGTGAAGATTACAGCCAAGAAAACCCTACGGAGCAGTTCTACTCTAACACATGGGGTCGCCATGAATCAGAATCGACACAACAGCAGCCGGCTTGGTTTTTGGTTTTAACGTGGGTTTCCTAACTCCTCATCCAGCCCAGTAGTTCACCCTGGTGCATCAAGGGCACTCCCCCCCAAAGACAAGGTGAAGCCCCACTACATCCACAGCTGACGAACCACCTACCTGTAAAGGAGTGTCTGCGGCAACACCTTGCCCTCCCAGCTCACACTCCTACACAACCTACTCAGCCTCAGGGCAGGATGGTGATCACAGCACAGAGAAAGAGCAGGAGACAGTCAGTGTGAGCAGAGTTTCTGCCTTTAGATAGCAGGGCCCATTTGCTGTCTTTATTAAAATGTTTTGCCATCCTCTTAAAGAAAAGAAACTAATATGTGGAGGAAGCTGAAAAAACATACATGCATGTACACGTACATATACATGTACATACGTACACACACACACCAAACACAGAACATACACATACACAAAACAACACACATAAAACACAGAACACACACAGACACACAGAACATACACACACACAGCAATCAACCCTGATTCTAAAGGCCAGCAGAAATGTGATAAATGGCTTCCGTGGCGTGTCTAGAATTCTGTAGTGTTGGGTTTGTACCGGCTGGGAATTCTGCCCTCAGTGGATGAGGGATGAGATTATTTTTTTCCCATACTGTTTTTTCCTCCTTGAAAACAAATTGGAAAACGGAGGATTCAGTCAGGACATTTTGTGTTAATTTCTTTCATTTTAATTCAACATTTTACTATGGAAAATTTCAAACATACACAAAAATAGAGCATACTGCTATTATGAATAATAATATTCATAATAATGAGTCCACATATACTCATCATTCAGCTTCAGCAAATATCAACATTTTGCTCTGCTTTTTTTTTTTCAGCTACTGCTTCACAGCTTTTTAAAAAAAAATCCCAGACATCTGATCATTCTACCTTGAAATCCTTTTGTGTGCATTTTTAAAAACATAAACTCAGCATGACATTCCACCTCTACTACCGTCAAGTCAGCTGAGTCATGGCGAACTCAGGTGTGTCAGAGGAGAACTGTGCTCCACGGGGTTTTCAATGGCTGTGATTGTTCAGAAGTAGATCACCAGGCCTTTCTTCAGAGGTGCCTCTGGGTAGACTCGAACCCAACCTTTCAGTTAGTAGCTGAACATGTTACCATTTGCACCACCCAAGGACTCCAGCATAATATTACACTTAGCACAATTCAATACCCAGTCCCATGCTGTGTCAAAAGTATTCCTCCAAAATATCAGTCAGAGCTCCTGCAAAATATCTTTTTACAAACAAGGTGCACACATTGCATCTGGTTGAAGTGTCCCTTAACTCTCCTGTCTTCCTCAATGTTTCTCCTCACTTTTATTATTTTCATGTCACTCATTTGTTGAAGAAACCAGGTCATTTGTCCCATAAAATGTTCTCAGTCTGGATTTGGCAGATCAGTTCATCTTGGTGTCTTCAACATGTTCCTCCAGTCTCTAAACTGTAATTAGATCTAGAAGCTTAATTATAAGACTCAGTTTTCTTCCTTCCTTCCCTCTTTCCTTCTTCCCTTCCTTCCTCCCTTCTTTCCCTCTTTTCTTTCCTCCTTCCCTCCCTCCCACCTTCCCTTCCTCCTTTTTTTTTTTCTTAAGAATACTTTAAGTGGCACTACAAACTTCCTATCATATCACATTAGATGATACATAAGGTCTGGTTGTCTCATGGAAACCCTAGTGGTGTAGTGGGTAAGAGCTGTGGTTGCTAGCCAAAAGGTTGGCAGTTCAAATCCACCAGGCGCTCCTTGGAAGCTCTATGGGGTCACTGTGAGTTGGAATCGACTCGCCGGCAATAGGTTTGGTTGTTTCACTTTTCCTGATGTTAAGACTCAGCCATGGCTCCAGATGTTATGAGCCTGATTCATCCGTTCTAACGTTCCCTATCAAGCTTTCACGGAATGATTGTAGCAGCCACTGTTGGTCATTGTCTAGACGTGTTGTTTCATTCGAACCTACAAAATGGTGATTTTTAAATTCTACATTCATTCTGTATTTATAAGCTGTAATTCTTCTCTTAAAAAAGAACTTGCCCTCATCAACTATTTGGACACTCTGAAATACAGTTCAAACAAGAAAGGTGGGATAAATGCTTGATTCTTTCCTTTTGTTTAAACATTTTTAGTATAATGAGTTAGTGCCATGGCAACCTCGAAAGATGACCAATGAGTTTGTGTGTGTGTGTTTCAGTAACACTGTGGACTTGAAGTTTTTATTTTAAATAAATGTATTTTATGTGTTTAAATTCAATGCAGTCATTATTCATTTTTCTCCATACTATATATATATACATATATAATTTTAGTAACAGACTTTATTTTTTAAAGCAGTTTTTGGTTTATAGAAAAATTACACAGAATGTACAGAAGGTTCCCATATACTCCCTACTTTCTCTACACAGTTATTCCTATTATTAACATCTTACACTGGTGTGGCACATCTGTTAAACAATTGATGCACCAAAACTGATACGTTATTATTAACTAGCATCCATACTTTAGGTTGACTCTTCATGTTGTACAGCCCTATGGGTTTTAACAAGTATGATGCCATGTATCCACCATGACAATATCAGGCAGACTAGCTTCACTTCCTTAAAATGCCCTGCGTGTTCCCTTTGTTCCTCCTTTCCCACCTCCCCCTGATCCCCTGGCGACCACTGACCCTTTCACTGTCTCCATAGTTTTGCCTTTCTGTATGTGTTTTATTGAGGTATAATTTCATACAATAAAATGCATAGATCTTCAGTCTTCAGTTTGATGAGTTTTGACAGTTATACATACCCCTATAATCATCTCTAAAAACATGATATAGAACATTTCCATTTTTCCAAAAAGTTCCCTGGTGCACTTCCAAATAATATGTCTGCTGTCAGTTGTCACTGACATTGTGCCAGGTTCTGCGCTACACACTCTACAAACATTATATTACCCAGGCCTCACGAGAACCCTGTGAATTCGTGCTTATTGATCCCATTTTACAGATGACGGTGCTGAAATTGACAAAGGCCGAGTAATTCATCCTAGATCTTACAGCTAATCAATAGAAGAGCCAGATCTCTAATCTATCTGACTGTAAAGCTCTGTGAGGCTGTTACCCCCCTATTGCTTGGAATATTTATTCATCCGGAGAACCTCTTCCTCTCACCATCTGGTTAACTATGACAGTGCTCCAGATTAGACAACGATATAGTCATATAACAGGTGCCCGGGATGTTGCTGGTGTATAGCACATATCATAAAATAATTCCACTTGTAGCAGATCCTGCATTCATAGTTCCTCTGTATTCACACAGATAGCTACCATACCCATACATACATTTCATGTAATACACTATCTCATATACAGAGAACTATAGTTATGTAATAAATAGAAATGTGTTTGAAACAGCGTGAAATTGGATTTCCTCATCCATAAATTGTGTTATATTTATGTCTAACATATAGTTCAAGAAACAGAAGTGCAATGTTGATATTTTTATAAATGATGTCTAATGTACTTCTATTAAGGGGAGAGATATTTGCTGTGCTGGAATGTATTATCATAATAGCCAAACCATTTACTGTACCACTGGAAAATAGTGTGGGATTCTGTTTGGAATTCCCCTTGCCGGCTCCCAGCCTGCCAGATCTATTGCAAATTATTGTAGGCATCTGTGAGTTACCTTATACGCAGCATCCATCTATTTTTACAACTCCAAAGGGTCTGTCACTCTCATTCATCTCCCTGGGGATAAAGCAATAATTTGATTCTCTATAAATGTGAACCTGAATTTATATCATCCTCTCCAGTTGGGACGTTTGTGATTTGGGTGATTTATGGCTCTGTGTTTCTGGGGCAAGGGGCTGGAAGGTGGCATCCTGGTGTGTTCGCTGCCATTTGTCACTGTTTCCATAGGAGAGGGACTGGGAATCAACCTGTCCCAATTCTATTTCAAGTGTGATGTTTAGTTTCCTGGTGCTATGTAGGCTTGTTGAACACAACACCATGAAGAATAGCCACCAGGGTCCTGAGCCACTCCCTAAGCCCCGAATCCTATAATGGGTGGATGTTTTGCACAGACCATGGGCATGGTGTGCTCAGCCTGCAGGGACCCCCTTGGCAAATGCTGACAATTTCAGGGTTGCTGCTTTCAACCGTTCCTGGGTGGTGCAAATGGTTAACACACTCAGCTGCTTATCAAAGGGATAGTAGTTTGAGTCCAACCAGAGGTGCCAGGGAAGAAAGGCTAGGTGATCTTCCAAAAAATTAGCCACTGAAAACTATGGAGCACAGTTCTGCTCTGGCATGCATCAGGTCGCCATGAGTCAGAGTCCACTAAGGGGCAGCTGGTGGTGATGTGCTGTTCTCAACAGGGAAGTGATCAAGTGTCTGGCAGCCCTGCAGGGGGTGGCTGTCACATGGATAGCAGCTAGTTGGACAGCCCCAGGTAATCCATCTTCGGTGTCTTGTCCTTCGGCCCATTGGATGTTATCTGGCGAACATCGGTGTTTTATCCCCTCTTCCCTGGGTAGTGCAAAGAGTTAACATGCTCACTGCTAACTGAAAAGTTAGCAGTTGGAGTCCACCCAGAGGTCCCTTGAAAGAAAGGCCTGATGATCTACATCCGGGGGTGGCGGGGAGAACAGCCACTGAAAACCCTGTGGAGCACAGTTCTACTCTGATAATAGATGGGGTCACTATGAATTGGAATTGACTCAATGGCAGTTTGGTTGGTGGTGGTGATGGTGGTGGTATTTTCGCTTGCTAAGGTGACAAAGGAGTCCCTGGGTGGTGCAAACGGTTAAGCCCTCAACTACTAGCTAAAAGGTTGGTGGTTCAGACCCACCCAGAGGGACCTCAGAAGAACAGTCCCGGCAATCAGCTTCTGAAAGGTCACAGCCTTGAAAACCCTATGGAGCAGTTCTGCCGCACACATGGGGTCATCATGAGTTGAAATCAACTCAACAACAGCTGACTACAACAACAAGATGCCAAAGGGTGAGGGGTCACTTAGCCAGCTGCCGTGGGTCCTCGGGGACCAAGGTTGTTTGTACCTGGCACTGTGGCTGCCTCCAGGGTCAGGGAAGTGGGCAGTGGGAGGAGAGGTTGAACAGTCACTACATCAAGAAGGTGGGGGCCTGAGCAGGAATCAGGGCTGGAGTACGTAACCGGGGAAGTGGAGGGCCAGGAAGAATAGAGGGAAAAGTAATGGACTGGACCAATGGTACAGATAGCCATCTTGGGAGCGTACCTGGGACAGGCAGGCGTCCCGGGCTGGCCTTCCCACTCTTTCTGCAGCATGATGCCCGGGTGGTGGCTGCATTTAAAGGGCCTCAGCAGGGCAGAGGATGCTGAAGGCATGTGTGGGGATGTCTTCCATTTGACAGCCACATGGAGCCACTCTCTGCTTTCCAGAAAATGAAATGGTGCCACATTTGACCACTTGGTAATTAATTCCCTCCCTTTTTTGAAAATCTAAAAGGGAAATAAATACATTGTGCATTTGACAACTCCATAAATTTTAAAGTACTCAAGCTTGGAACTGCAACTGTGTTTCCTCTATGTGACAGAAATGGAAAAAAATAAAACCTCGGATATTTTTCAAAACTCGCATTTATACTTTTTTTTTCAACCTTTGTGAGACACGTTCAAATTCCATTCCTCCTACAAGACCAACCATGTGGGAAATTATAAAGGCCCATTCTCTAGATATGAAAGAGGCCGAAGGAATGTGCAGATTTCAGTGAAAAGCCATCATTTTCTTTTGTCTGTTCTTACCCCATTGACACACACACACCAAGTTCTCCCTTTTTTTGCTCACCCAGAAAACCAGCCATTTCCATTGGGCTCACAATGGTTATGGGAAATTCAGGGTCTCTTTTGGGAAGTTATCAAAGGAAAATGAGCCCAGAGGCGTGCCAGGCAGGGTCTGGGACTCGTTGGGGTGGAGTACCTGTGTGTGAGGGTACCGCGGCAGGCTTGGAGCTGGGGACAATGGCCTGGAGGTAGGTCAGGCTCCCTGAAGTGCTGGGCAGCTCTGGGAGACTGCAGTAAAACTCTTAAGACAGGAAGAGATTCACTAAACAGCCAGGTGGAAGCTGTATCACTTTTTGTGACCTAGCCTCGGAAGCCACATGGCGTCACTTTTAACATGGTCACAATTCAAGGGGAGTTTCAAATTCATGAGGAAGAAACAGACCTCACTTCTTCATGGGCAGAGTGTCAGAGTCACATTATGAAAGAGCATGAGGGATGAGAGATGATGTTGCCGCCAATCTTGGAAAATACAGTCTGCCACAGTGGAGAGTGAGAGTCCCTGGGAGGTGCAAATGGTTAAGCGCTCGACCGCGAGCCTAAAGGTTGGTGGTTGGAAGCCACCCAGAGGAGCCTCAGAAGACAGGCCTGGCGATCTACTTCTGAAAGGTCCCAGCCTTGAAAATCCTAGGGAGCAATTCTACTGTGCACACATGGGGTTGCCATGAGTCTGAATTGACGGTAACTAACCACAGCAGTGGAGAACACACTGCTCACTAGCTCGGATGGGTGAGACGTTCCCCATCCGAGGGCAGCGGGCTAGGTCAGCTTGTCCTCCTCCCTCCCCCTCCACCTCACTGTCTCCTTCGTGGTGTCTCTGCTGCCACATACTGCCCTCCCCATCTTGGTGTGCCCTCCCACCCAAGAAGGAACTAAATTCAGTTCAGTAAACGTCTGAATCCTGTGTGCAAGGGTGTGAGCTAAGCGTTGTGTCAGGCCCTGGGTGACACTGCTGGTATTTGAAATACCGTTGGCGTAGCTTCCAGCATCACAGCAACACACAAGCCACTGCTACAGTGTGACCAACTGACAGATGGGTGGTAGAAAAGGATCCTTAGCGGGGTGATAATGGAAAAAAGGTTGAGAAACACTGACTTAAACCAAGGCCAAGCTAGGCTTCCCTGGAGGCTGTACAACAGGAACCTGGAAATTGAACTGGGGAGCCAGAGGGCACAGAGGGAAGGGGTGGGCAGGGATTCACAAAGCAAAGATGGACCAAGCGACAGGTATCACAATGACAGCTAACACAACATGCTTACCGTGTGCCAAGTGCAACCCTGTGACATAGATGCTCTTGTTTATTTCCTACTTTACAGATGGGAAACGGAGGCACACACAGGTTAAATAAGTGCAGAGCTACAAAAGCAGTCCCAAGTCCAGAGACTACTCTTTGTCATGTGGGGCCAAGGCTGACTTGGAACGTGGAGGAGTGTTATACACAGAGCTGGTCAGAAAAGTTTATTAGTGGTTAGGTTACTAGGAGCTGGAAGGAGGGGGCAAAGGGAAGTCACTGTTTAGGAAGTATTGAGTTTCTATTTATAGTGATGGAAGACTTAGCAATGATCATGGTTACACAACATGGTTAATGTAATTGATGTCACTAAATTGTACTCGTGGGAAACGTTAAAATGGCCAGTGTTGTGTTTTATATATATAATTACAGCAACAACAAAACGCTGGTCAGAGGGGTGAACACCTGGGGGTATATGAGTGTCCCGGGGCTACTGTAACAAAATACCACACACTGGGGGGCTCTTAAGAACAGAATTTTATCGTCTCACAGCTCTGAAGGCTGGGAGTCTGAGATCAGGATGTCAGCCATGTTGATTCCTTCTGAGGCTTTAAGGGAGAATCCGTTCACGCCTTTCTCCCAGCTTCTGGTTGCTCCAGGTTTTGGTGGGCTTGCAGCTCCAGCGTCTCCTGCATCCTTCCCTGTCTCTCTGTCTCTGTGTGTTTCCTCTTTTATGAAGACATCAGTCATACAGGATTAAGGCCCACCCTATTCCAGTATGACCTCGTGTTAACTGATAATGCCTTCAAAGGCTGTTTCCAAACAGGGTCACCTTCACTGGTACTGGGCTTAGGACTTCACTATCTCTTTTCTGGGGGACATGGTTCAATCCATAACAGGAGGTAGTTTTGGATTATGGATCAGTAGAGAGTAGGGAACCTGTGAGACGAGAGGACAGAGGGCTGGGAAGGGGGGCAGGGGAAAGGCAAGAAAGCAGGGAGTAGGTAGGAAGAAAACTGAACATTGAAAGGTCAGACATGAGGGAGGCAGGGTGCTGAGTCCTCCAAGCATGGAACTAATCAACCTCAGAGTTTCAACATGATCCTTAATATAACTTTCTCCTGGTGTCTGTGTGCCTCTTTCCTCCCTGATGGCTGCAGAGACAGATTGGAGCAGGCTTGGCTGGGCATCTGCAAATGGATTCTTTCCCGCTGACCCATGCAAGCCGGCCTCAGCCACATCCTTTCACACTTGCTATATGCCTCCTGACTTTCTCCTGGGGCTTGTCTCAACTGACTTTCTTCTTGCCCTAAGCTCACGATCTTTTCTGGAAGGAATTTTGCTGAGCATCCCTAATTCAAAAAAGAAATGTGTAGAATATTTCCCACCCACGCTATATAGCTACAAAGAGAAATAACGCTATTTCATGCCATATTTTGGCAAATAGTCCTCTCTTCTTAGGCCAGAAATTTTAGCTATTTTTATCCACCATCTGTGCTGAGGAAAGATTTAAATTCCAATCTAAGTGGCCCATTCCTGGGGAGGCAGTCTCCAGCACCGGTATGCACCCCAAAACAGATTAACCCTCCTTTGCTTGCCCATGGTGACCAAGAAGGCAGGAAAACTGCATCTTTGATGAAGGAGCCCTGGCACAATGGTTAAGCACTCGGCCGCTAACCGAAAGGTCTGTGGTTTGAACTCACCAACTGCTCCACAGGAGAAAGATGTGGCAGTCTGCTTCGGTAAAGATTACAGCCTTGAACCCTATGGGCAGTTCTGCTCTGTCCTATAGGGTCGCTATGAGTTGGAATCAACTTGATGGCAAGGGATTTTTTGATGTTTCAACACTGAAAACATTGCTGTAATGTAGTGCGGTTGGAGAGTTTCAAATTAGGAATGAAATTATGAGAGTTGACTCTGTGTTGCTTTCTCAAGACGGTTCTTGCACACAGATGAGGTGCCTTTCCGCCTGTCTGTAGCCAGTGAGAGGAGATGTCTGCCAGGCCACTTACAGGCCCCCAGTTAGCTGTAGAGTTCTGTAAAAGCTCATGCAGTATAAACAGTGAAATATATGTGCCAGTAGTCAGCAGGCCTGTGCTTGAATTCCTCCAGTGACGAGGCACTCACTACCTTTACCACCCCTTCTGCCACTGGACTGCTTGGACCTTTGGAAATAATCATTGTTTTTAATGGCCAGCATTTAGAGTGTGGACCGTAATCCAGACACTATGCTAAGTAAGTGCTCATTGCCTTGTTTAGTTCTCAGAACCATCCAACGCCCTGTTGTTCTTATCACCACTGCCCAGTCAAGGAGGCTGAGTCACAGAGCTAGCAAATGGAGGAGCTGGGGTTTGAACCCATGGAGTCCAGCTCCAGAGGCGGAGTTATTCACCATGCAATGTGACTTCAAAATTGATTTCACTGTAGCTTTAATAGTCCCTGGGTGGCACATTTGGTTAAGTGCTCAACTGCTAACCGAAAGGTTGGCAGTTTGAACTCACGCAGAGGCACCCTGGAAGAAAGGCCTGGCAATCTGCTCCTGAAAGGTCACAGCCTTGAAAACCTTACGGAGCAGAGTTCTACTCTGACACACATGGGGTTGCCATGAGTCAGAGTCAACTTGACCGCAACCGGCTTCGTTTTTTGTTTTGTCCCTGGTAGCTTTAATGTGACGTCTCCCCATGGATCTCACATGGGATACTACTGGCTCTGCCTACTCGAGCTCTGTAGCGCAAGCCAATTCGTCTTCTGCACAAAATTCCTTCAGATAAGTGAACACAGTGGTACCCCCCACTGCCACTCGTGCTTTAGTCCTCTCTTCTGTGGGGTGGGCGTACCTAGTTCGTCCTTGGGTCTCACGACTCAAGTCCCCTCCCATCCTGGGTCTTCTTGTCTTGTGTGGCTGCATTCCTAATTCTAGAAACTGTGCTCAATAAAGTCTGTGATCACAGTGGCCCCTGTGGCACCACATTGCGCTGTTGATACAGAGCGATGAAACTGCCTTCTGTTTTCCATCAGACTAAGAAATATTTTGAGAATTCCCTACAACAAGCACTGAAGCTATGAGGAGAAGACCTGATTCAGGGATATGGAGAAAGCTGTCCACACTCTTCACCCCAGACTTGGCCGATTCTTCAATATCATAGATTTAAGCTTATGGAAGATGTGCCTTTATGCCTACGTTCCATTTACTCCTTCTCTAGCTCATTCGTTTATTCCATATTTACCGAACAACAGAGTGCCTACTAGGGTTTCAAGCAGAGCAGTGGGTGCCTTGGATATAAACGTGAAGAAGTCGTAATTCCTGTTCTCAAGGATCTTAGAATCTGGTGAGCAAGGAGAAGAGAAATCGTTACACTCCAGCCTGGCGACAAGTCATGATGAGAGCGGTAATACTGAGGTGCCCAAGGTAATCTGTGATGACGGAAGAGGATTCCAGAGCCTGGGGGATCCAGAATCACTGCTGACTATACCTTAAAGGACACGTCAGAGTTAATCATGCTTGGTGCAAATGGTTACTACATTCAGTTGCTAATAGAAAGGCAGGGAGTTCAAGTCCACCCAGAGCTGCCTCAGAAGAAGGCCTGGCAGTTTACTTCCAAAAAATCAGCCATTGAAAATACTATGGAGCTGAACAACTACCTCCCTTGCCATAAAACCAGAAGAAACAGATGGTGCCTAACTACCATTACTGGACATTTGGATCAGGGACCCCACAGATGGATCTTGATCAAAAGGAGGAAAGTTGTGGAACAGAAGTTGAGATTTTTATTGCAAACCAGCCTTACTGGATACATTGAGACTGGAGGAACCCCCGAGTCTGTTGCCTAGAAACAACGTATGCACCTTGAGCCAAAACTATCCCATGAAGTCATCTTTAAACTAAACAACAATTTAGCTCAATAAGTAAAGAATGTCTGCCTTGAGCATTGTGCCCTGTTGAAGAATTACCTATATGAGGCTGAAATGACAACAGTTACACTACAGCACAGATGAGAACTTTAAAGGACAGAGAGTCTAAGCCAACGGTGGTGAAACAAGAGGGGCAGAGATAGTGAGAATGGCGACACAGTGTGAAGTGTGTAACCATTTTCCATGAGTTGTACATGTAAAAATTGTTGCATAGGTGTGTCTTGGTTATCTAGTGCTGCTATAACAGAAATACCACAAGTAGGTGCCTTTAAAACTTATTTCTCTTGGTTTAGGAGGCTGGAAGTCTGAATTCAAGGTGCTGGCTCTAGGGGAAGACATTCTCTCTCCGTCAGCTCTGGGGGAAGGAAGGTCCTTGTCCTTGTCTGTTTTCAGCTTCTGCTCCTTGGTTCCTTGATGATGCTAAGGTGCCGGGGCATCTGTCTTCGCCCATATCTGCTTGCTTGCTTCCTTAATCTGCTCTTTTATGTCTTAAAAGAGATTGATCTAAGACACATCCTACACTAATACAGCCTCATTAACATAACAAAACCCACTCCCAAATGGGATTATAACCACAGGTATAAAAACCCATTGCCATTGAGTCGATTCTGCCTCATAGCGACCCTATAGGGGTTAGGATTTACGACACATATTTTGGGGGGACACAGTTCAATCCATAATAGGGTATATGTTTGCTGTGTATATTTTTATCAAAATAAATATATGTATACATATATATATATTTTTAAACCTATGGAACACAGTTCTGCTCTGCCACATGGAGTCACCATGAGTCGGGGTCCACTGGACAACAACAGGTATGAGCACTGGTAAAGCATCCGTGGTTGAAGCCATCAACATCAGTCAGGCTGAGACTGATTTCTTTCTTCTTGAAAACCTTGCTCAATGTACATAACAATGTGTATTGAAGTTGAATTTTCCCCCAATGCAGAAGAATTTATCCACCATTTCAATACTTACACTAAGAGAGTGAAGGAGTCTGAGGTCAAACCTGAGTTCCCATGAGTGGGAGAGGCAGGGAATTTTACTGAATGGTTGAGACTTTTCCCTGTGTTAATTTTTCTCCCACACTGCTCAGCAGCTAAATCTAGTTCAACCAAGTACCCCATCTGAAGTGCTGTGCATATAGAAATAGCCTTTTAGACACTCATGATTCCTCACTTGCTATTGTGCATAATTACTCTGCTTGCATTTCCATATGAACTGCTGGCCTCCAACCCCATGCACTTCATGGGCGCCATTAAAATTCGTTAAATCAGAGGGATGCGTGGAGAAGAGATTGTGTTTTGCAAGCCACTGTGCTGATGTTCTGATTAAGTATAAGCTTTTTAGCGTACTGCGTAGATGAGACCCGCTGTTGTATTAATAAGCTGTAAATTCTAAATAATTGCTTGATAGAATGAGAACCTGAAGCGGTAGATTCCTTTCCAGAATGCTGATTATTCCCCCTCCATAACAGGAGGCAAGGAAAGTCGGTCCTGCATGGTTTCTTTTTGGAAAGGAAAGGACGTTTGGGCCTCACATATTGATGGAAAACACTGGAAATTTCCTTGGTGACTTTTTTGTTTTCTTTGCTCTGAGCAGCTTCTCGCTGATTCGCATACTTGTAAATGGAAACGGGGCCAGGTGAAGACTTTCAGCGCGAGCCACCAGTTTTTGCTCTCCTTGCTGATCCCCATGAATGACAAGTAGGGAATTCTGTCCAGAGAATGGGAATTGGGGTGTCTGAGCCAGCAGAGTCCCCAGGTACGAACAGAGCTTCCCCAGAGAGTCAGACCCTGAGTGTGGGTGGCTTGGCCAGCTCCTTCCTGCCCTCCTGGCTCCAGCACATATCATGATGCTGGGAGGCTCAGCTCTGCTTCCCAGCCAGCACTGGTTGTGTGCTCCAATGAAAAAAGCAGTTGCATACCCAGCAGGTCAAGGCTCCAGTGAAAAATACAGCATGTTCAGAAAAGCATGATCTTTTCCCAAGAGGCAGTTACTCTGTAACTGCCAGGGAGGGCAAATGATGGTGCATTTTATGTGCTAAAAATTTCAAAGGCGGAAGAAGAAACCAAGAAGGAGAGGGTGTATACTGGAGTTATTCGCAGATGGCAATGAGGGGTTTCTGTTGTCTTGTTTTGTCAGCATTAAGCAGCCCATTTATTAAAGGACAAACAGGAATTGACCTTTTGTCAGACAGTGAGGAAAGACAGCAGTCACATTAAGGAAATCAAAGGTGAGAATATTGAGGGGTCAGCATTTGCCTGCCCAGGGGAGCAGTGTCCTTCTGCAGAGGCTGCAGCTAAATCATCGTCCATCTTTCCATGAGCAGCCTCTGCTTTCTGAGGACAAGGCGCTGGAAGGGACGTTCCTATCACTGCGTCCAGTGTCCTCTACTGCTCAGATGCTTGGGTCTGAGTATTTTCAGTCTCTCTTCTCTATCCAGTTTGGCTCCATTACACATAATTTCAGAAAAATGAATATAGAAAACTTGTAACACCAGGAGTCAAGAATTTCTTTCAGATCTAGCTCACCCACTGTAAGGCCTGGAGCTTAACTCTCTGGGCGTTAGTTGGGAGTCACAACTAAGTAATTTTATTTTAGTCCCACCACCCGCCTGTCAGCGTGTTGTACAGTGTGGCTTCCATGTTGCTGTGATGCTGAAAGCTATGCCACCAGTATTTCAAATGCCAGCAGGGTCACCCGTGTGGACAGGTTTCAGTGGAGCTTCCAGACTGAGACAGACTAGGAAGAAAGGCCTGGTGATCTACTTTTGAAAATTAGCCAATGAAAATCCTATAAATCACAACAGAACATTGTCCACTCAGTTGCTTTTGAGATGTCATCAGGAGAGATTAATCGCTGGAGGAGGACATCATGTTTGGTGAAATAGAGGGCCAGCGAGGGCGAAGGAGACCCTTGGTGAGATGGATTGGCACAGTAGCCACAATGATGGACTCGAACATGTACATGATTGTGAGGATGACACAGGACCAGGCCGTGTTTCATTTTGTTGTTTATAAGGTCACCATGAGTCAGAGTCGACTTGATGGCATCTATGTATCTAGTCCAGGATTTTATGGTGAAATCATTCAATATTGTCACAAGTTGATACTTCAAAACAAAAAAGTCCCTTAGACCCTAATTATGATCAAACCAAGTTGGATCAACCCACATTTTTCCTCTGGAGAGGGCCAGCAGGTGACTCATGCGGTCATTTCCAACCGGGCACTTCTAGCTTTCCTTAGGGAGGAAATGGATCACTGTTTCCTGCCTGATAGCCTGCTTGAAGACCAACGTGACTGGCAGGAATCTCCCAGCACCACAACGGTAGCTTTGGCAGGGAGGATCATTGACTGGGAAGGGAAGACGCCAAGAAGAAATGATGAGCGCTTCGGCAGATAGTGTGCCGAGACTCATCGCCAGTACCTCCTGTAACTGAACAGGCCGCTTGTCATATTTAATTTTAGACATAATTGTTCAGTCGAGACCTTATCCAGACTGGCTTCCAGTGCCCTTGCCTGCTGGGCTCCCCTTGTCCCAGACGCTGTCACTCTGTTATTTCCCAGCCCTCCATCCACTGGCCAGCCCCACAAGTCAGCCAGGTCGTGGGCCCCAGGTGTGACGTTCCTAGCCTGTGGCTTAGGTTCAGGTAGCTTGGCTCCCTCTTCTTTCCACTCTTGGGAATCAAAGCACTTTCTCCTTTATAACTCCCTTACTCTGTATCTGGGCAGCACAAACGGTTAAGCTCATGGCTACTGATCAAAAGCTTGGAGGTTCAAGTCCACCCAGAGGTGCCTCAGAAGAAAGGCCTGGCGATCTGCTTCTGAAAGATCACAGCCATTGAAAATCCTGTGGAGCACAGTTCTAGCTGATACACATGGGGTCACCATGAGTTGGAATCAACGTGACATCAGCTTGTTTGGTTTGTTGTTTTTTTTATTGGGGGGGGGGTTTCACTCTGCATTTAGTTCTTTTCTCTCCAAAGGACTGAGTGAATGAAGCCACAAGAAAAGGAGGTTTCCCCTGCCGATCCCAGGCGGAGAGCCTTTAGCCCTCATTTCTCCCACCTCTGACCAGGGAAGGTGCAGCATGGAAGGGCAGCAGGAAGAGAGAGCCCTGAGTTGGGGCTCAGAAGCCTAGATTCCAGTCCTAAATCTGGCATTTCAAGAGGTGAGACTGTGCCTCTGTAAGACGGGCTGGTGCCTGTCCAGCCGACCTCACACAGGGGCACTTGGGTTAATGCCTGGAAAATTGTAAAAGTTTGAACACATGTGCCCAACAGACGGTCTCCCAGCTTGTGCCTGCTGCACCCTACTAGAGTCAGGGGTCCCCCTAGAATCTGGGCCTGAGCGTGGAACCTGAGGTGGGCGGTGGTGGCTTACGCTGAGCTTGAAGTCAACTAAGTCCAAGATTCCTTCCCTTCCATCTCCTCGGGGTCTTCATGGCTTCCCTTGTCCTCCCCTTTCCTCAACCCTTCCCTCATATTGGGTTTTTCTTTAATCATGCAGTCTGGCCGGTATCCTCCCCTTCTTGCTCTGGTTTTCTCTCCTCTTCTCATCCAGGCTCCTGAAGTAGAACATGGCCACCAGCACTGCCGTTCCTCTTCAGGGTTCTTCCATCTGCCTCTGCCTAGATTATTCCTCTGGAACTGCTTTCCCTGCGGTCACCAGAAGCTTTTTGTGAACACTTTCTACTTCTTATCTAGCCACCTTGACCTTCTTCTCCTTTTTCCTCCTCTTCCCTCCTCCTCCTCCTCTTGAGAGAATCTACTTTTTAGTTCAAGAACCACCCAAAATGTAGCTCAGCTTAGTCTAGTAGCGTCTCGCTTTCTCCTTCTCTGTTGAAGACAATGAACTACTCTTGAACTTTTGTCATAAGTACTTAGAGGTCAGGAGGGAAAAAGATCTAGATTCCTGTGGAAAACGGTAGGATGTCCCCTTTAAGGGGACACTGGTGGTTCGGTGGTAGAATTCCTTCACGCTGGAGACCCAGGTTCGATTACCAGCTGGTGCATCTCATGTGTAGCCACCACCTGTCCGTCAGTGGAGGCTTGAGTGTTGGTGTGATGGTGAACAGGTTTCAGCAGGGCTTCCAGACTAAGTCAGACTAGGAAGATAGGCCAGGTGATCTGCGTCTGAAAATCAGCCCATCCAAACCCTATGGGTAACAGTGGTCTGATCCCCAACCAATCATGGGGATGGCACAGGACAGGGTAGCTTTTCTTTCCATTGTACATGGGATCACTATGGGGGGGCTGACTCAATGGCAGCTAACAACAACAGAGCCCTTTAAGAGTGGATGCTCACCCCCACGCATAGCGGATTGTTCATCGGTCGCCGAAGTTGAATGCTTCATCCTTCATCCCACCTTGTGGGTGGGATGGCAGCAGGGCCACTTTCAATGCTGTGTGGTGGACACTGAACTCTTAGACTCGAGGGAAGCCTCCGTGGCCCTCTCCACAGACAGGGTAAATACAGACTAAAAAAACAAAACCAAACCCATTGCCGTCGAATCGATTTCGACTCACAGCAACCCTGAAGGACAGAGTAGAACTGCCCCACAGGGTTTCCAAGGAGCGCCTGGTGGATTCAAACTGCTGATCTTTTGGTTAGCAGCTGTAGCTCTTAACCACTCCGCCACCAGGGTTTCCAAATACAGACTAGAGAAGAATAAAAACCAAACTAGTTGCCTTTGACTCTGACTCATGGTGACCCCATGTGTGTCAGAATAGAACTGTACTCCATAGAGGTTTCAATGACTGTGACCTTTTGGAAGCAGATCACCAGGCCTTTCTTCTGAGATACCTCTGGAGAATTTGAACTGCCAACCTTTCGGTTAGTAGCCAAGCACTTAACCATTTTTGCCACCCCGTATTAAGTGCTCGACTACTAGACAAAATGTTGATGGTTCAGACCCACCCAGAGGCGGGCACAAGAGTCGGAGTCGAGTCTGTGGAAACTTACAACAACAGTAGAGGAATAGTTTGGCACCTGCAGCAGCAGAGAGAAGAGACTGCCGACTCCTCATTCTGTAGTCTGCACTCCACAGGCTGAGTGCACCCATGGGTCGGCCACAAGAGACCCTCTCTGTAGAGTGGGTCGGGAAGGGCAGCTCTGTCATCCAAGAAAATGTCCTGCTCTTGAGCCACCTCTGCCCTGGGACTGTGCTTCCCTGGGGCCTCCATCAAGTCATGCCTTTGTCATATACTTATGACAAATTACAAGTCTGACTCCCAAGGTGGAAGTGAAGCTTCGTCCTTCCCTCCCCCACCTAAAATTAGTTAGAAGTATGACGTGAAATTGTTCCCTTCACTCTGAGGGGCAACGTGAATCTTTCAGTTTTCCTCTTTCATCAATGAATTTTTCATCATTTCTGAAAGGGTTTTGAGACCGTTCTTCTCACCCAGAGAATTATTTAGAAATAAGACAGAGAGTATTAATAGGAAAAGGACCAAACCAGGGAATCATCGACAGAAGCCCAGAGTCCCCTCAGCGTCGTTCTTCTCTGGGATCAGCAAGAATTGTTTTCCCCTTTGAATATATATCAGGCTCATTCTCAGATTCTCAGTTCACATAGACTTGCAAATTCAGATCACACTGAAATCCAAATTACTGCCTTTGGGACAATGGCCTTTGTCTGATTGCTAATAGGGGATTTAGGAAATAACCCAAGGGTTTGGGCCTGCGATTTCACTGGGTTGCATTTTTTAAAAACTCAGTTAATTATAGGCTTAGTCATATATTCAAATACAGATATGAGAGATACAGCATTCCCACATTTTAACTGGATTCGTAAGTAAAGAAAGTTTCAGCCTGGTATGAATTCAGTGTGAATGAGTCTTCTGTGAACACACCTCTTTTCTGCACGGCTGTCTTTCTTTTTCTCCCTTGCCTTACTTACATGGTGCTCGTGTGGCACCCAGACTACCTCCTTTTCTACTCATGCTTGAAATACTTGTAATTGCTTAGATTACAAGCTGCTTAAGAGAGTTTGTGTCTATTTTATTCATCAATGTACCCACTGACCAACCTAGCATAGGGCCTGGCATGTAGCTAGCTTTTAAGAAACATTTACAGGGTGGATGGGTGGATGGGTGGATGGGTGGATGGGTGGATGGGTGGATGGGTGGATGGGTGGATGGGTGGATGGGTGGTCCATCATTGTGGCTGTTGTGACTATTGTGCCAATCCATCTCACCGAGGGTCTCCCTCGCCCTCACCAAACATGATGTTCTCTTTCAGCAACTGATCCCTCCTGATGACGTGTCTGAAGCAAGTGGGTTGAGGGGTTCCCAAAGAGATGTGGCAGGGTCTTCACACCTATATGACCTTCCTCACTAGTCCATCTGATCCTAACAGTCTGCCCCTCCCCCTCCTCTCCATCACCTCCTGTCTGCATTTCCTTCCTAGTCAAGGTCAAGTTCTGTCCTCTGAATGAGCACGGTATCTGACCTGCCTCACATCCACCTGCCTCTGCCCATCTGCCTGGATCTGGGCCATATCCTCCCTTCAGATGTGAGCTCCCTCAGAAAGGGCATTCATCTTATCCCCTCTGTATAGCTTAGCGGGAAAGAGCCCATTCCCTGGCACCAGGCATCCCCAGTGCAAACCTCTGTTGTTTACTAGCTGTGTGGCCTTGGGCAAGTGACTTATCTCTCTGTGCTTCCTCTTCCTCATCCACAAAATGCTAGTGCCTTCCTCACAGGTGTATTGGTTTCCTAGGGCTGCCATAAGAAAACACCACAAATTCGGTGGCTTATAAGGACAGAGCCCTGGTGGCACAGTGGTTAAGAGCTTGGCTGCTAACCAAAAGGTTGGCAGTTCAAATCCACCAGCCGCTCCTTGGAAACCATATAGGGCAGTTCTACTCTGTCCTATAGGGTTGCTGTGGGTTGGAATCGACTCGACAATGGGTTTGGCTTTTTGGATAAGGACAGAAATTGATTGTCTCACAGTTCTGGAGGCTGGGAGGCTGCATTCAGAGTGTCTGCAGGGCCATGTTCCCTCTGGAGGCTCTGGGGGAAGATCCTTCCTTGGCTCTCTCGGCCTCTGGTGGCCCCAGGCGTTCCCCGGTTTGCAGCTGCATCTTCACATGGCCATCGTCCCTGTCTCTGTCTGTCTCTCTGCGTCTCCCCTCCTCTTTATAAGGACACCACTCAGACGGAGTTAGCATCCCATCTCCTGCAGAATGACCTCATGTTAACCGATCTTAATGTGTGCAAAGACCCTATTTTCAAACAAGGTCACATTCACAGGTACCAAGGGCTAGGACTTCTTTTGGGGGGGGACACAATTTAATTCATAACAAAAGCGTTGTTGTGAGGGTTAAATGAATTAATACTTACAAACAACTGGTGTGGGGAAAGCCCTCAGTAAGCATAAGCTCTTATTACTGTCATCAGTACTGCTCAACATGGAGGCCCTCAGGAAATGTGCACTCACTGAGCCTTTGTGTGTGCACATGTGTGCACACATAAGCATGCACAATGTTCTGTGTTGACTTGTGACCCCGCTCCCCAAAATATTGTTAGAATCCTAACCCTGATACCTGTAGATGAAATCCCATTTGGAAATAGGGTTTTCTTTGTTATGTTAATGAGACATATCAGTGCAAGATGTGTCTTAAACCTACTCACTTTTGAGATATAAAAAGAGCAGATTAGACACAGAGAGAAGCAAGCACAAATGGGGGGGGGGTGGCGGTGAAGTTAGATGCCACATGGAGATCACCAAGGAACCAAGAAATGCCAGGATTACAGAAGCTGAGACAATTATCTTCCCCTAGAGCCAGCAGAGAGAGAGCCTTCCCCTAGAGCTGGTGCCCTGAATTCGGACATCCAGCCTCCTGAACTGTGAGAAAATAAATGTCTGCTCTTTAAAGCCACCTACCTGCATGTCTGTTACAGCAGCACTAGAAAGCTGAGATGCACACTTACCCCTTTCCTGCCTCATTTCCACTTTCTCCCTCCTCCCTTCCTCCATTACCAGGCAAAATGGCAAAAGGAAGGACAAAATCTCAGGTTGCTTGAAGACACAAAAGATGAGTCTATAGTGTGTCAACGTGGTCCCAAAACCCCAGTCAAGAAATACAGCTCATGAGTTCACTAGCCATTAGAGAAATGCAAATTAAAACCACAATGAGATACCATCTCACCCCTGCATTACTGGCACGAATCAAAAACACTGAAAATAACAAATGTTGGAGAGGCTGCGGAGAGATCGGAACTCTTACGCGCTGCTGGTGGGAATGCAAAATGATACAACCATTTTGGAAAATGATATGGCGCTTCCTTAGAAACCTAGAAATAGAAATATCATGCAATCCAGCAATCCCACTCCTAGGAACATATCCCAGAGAAATAAGAGCCATCACACAAACAGACATATGCACACCCATGTTCATTTGCAGCTTTGTTCACAATAGCAAAAAGATGGAAACAATCTAGATGCCCATCAGCAGATGAATGGATAAACAAACTATGGTACATACACACAATGGAGTATTATACAAAGATAAAGAACAATGATGAATCTGTGAAGCATCTCATAACATGGATGAAACTGGAGGACATTATCATGAGTGAAATAAGTCAATCACAAAAGGACAAATATTATATGAGACTTCTACTGTAAAAACTCATGAAAAAGTTTACACACAGAGAAACAATCTTTGTTGGTTATGAGGGATGGCGGGGGGGAAATACTAAATAGACAATAGATAAGTGGTAATTTTGGTGAAGGGTAAGACAGTACACAATACTGGCGAAGCCAGAACAACTTGTACAAGGAAAGGTCATGGAAGCCCCATAGACACATCCAAACTCCCTGAGGGACTGAATTGCTGGGTGGAGGGCTGTGGGGACCATGGTCTCAGGGAACATCTAGCTCAATTGGCATAACAGTTTATAAAGGCAATGTTCTACATTCTACCTTGGTGAGTAGTGTCTGGGGTCTTAAAAGCCTGTGAGCAGCCATCTAAGATACTCCACTGGTCTCATCCCTTCAGGAGCAAGGGAGTGTGAAGAGAACAGGATACAAGGGAAAGATTAGTCCAAAGGACTAATGGACCACAGCTACCAAGGCCGCCACCAGACTGAGTCTAGTACAGCTAGATGGTTCCCGGCTACCACCACTGACTGCTCTGACCGGGATCACAACAGAGGGTTTTGGACAGAGCTGGAGAAGGATGTAGAAGAAATTCTAACTCACAAAAAAAAGACCAGATTTACTGGCCTAAAGGAGACTGGAGAAACCCCAAGAGTATGGCCCCTGGACACCCTTTTAGCTCAGTGGTGAAGTCACTCCCAAGGTTCACTGTTCAGCCGGGGGATTGGACAGCCCCATAAAACAAAATGGGACTAATGAGGCACAGCGGTCCAAGGACAAGGACTAGAAGGCAGAAGGGGACAAGAAAGCTGGTGATAGGGAACCCAAGGTTGAGTAAGGACAATGTTGACATGTCATAGGGCAATATGTATACTAACTGTTTAATGAGAAACTATTTTGTTCTGTAAACCTTCATCTAAAGTGAGAAGAGCAGCACAACTGGAAGAATGTAATCAACATAACTGAATTGTACATGTAGACATGTTGACATGTCATAGGGGAATATGTATACTAACTGTTTAATGAGAAACTATTTTGTTCTATAAACCTTCATCTAAAGTGAGAAGAGCAGCACAACTGGAAGAATGTAATCAACGTAACTGAATTGTACATGTGGAAATTTTTGAAATGGTGTATCTTTGGATATGTATATTTTCACCAAAAAAAAAAAGTCCTCCATGGCTGAGAAGGGTGCATGTTGACATGTCATGGGGTTGTTAACCAATGTCATAAAACAGTATGTGTACTGACTGTTTAATGAGAAACTGTATGTTCTGTAAACCTTCACCTAAAGTACGATTAAAGAAAAAAATTTTTTTTTAATTTTTTTTTTAAAAGAAATAGAGCTCAGAACGTCCCCCAAGGGGCCGGGGAAGCTGGGCAGGAGAGGGCCTGTCACTGACCGGAGGGAGGTCACAGTCACCCAAGACATTTCTTAATGGCGGTGTGATGTCGGGCACTGTCACTTCTGATGAACCACCTGCGTCAGCAGTAGAGTGCTGATTTCCTATGTTTGTCACCAGCCACAGGGCGCGAGGCCCATCGTTAAGCTGCGTGATAGCGCATCACAGATTAACAAAGCAAACACTGGGAAGTTAGGGAGCTGACCCAGCAGCCCTCCTTACAGAGCCTTGTCTTGCAGGGAGAAGGGTAGTTCCATGGAGAGGAGGCCAGTGCAGGGAAGAGCTGCAATTAGGGATGCGTCCTCATGGGGGCCGAGGTAATCAATTGCCGTCTCTCCTTTCTGTCAGGGCCTGGGAGAAAATAAATCAGGCCTTAACAAGAAATCGGCTGGAAGGAAAAATGGCATAGAGGAGAATGAAGGAAAGAGGAAAGGTTGTTTCATCAGTAAGCGCCTTCGTTGCTACAGAATAGCGGTTCTCAAACTTTTTGGTTTTGGCACCCCTTCACAATCTTAAACAGTGTGGAGGACCCCAAAGAGCTTTTGATTATGTGTGTCGTATCTATCAATGTTGTTGTGGTTGTTGTTAGCTGCTGTCCAGTCTCCTCTGACTCATGACGGCCTTATGTACAACAGAAGGAAATGGTGCCCGGTCCTGCATCATCCTCACAGTGACCGGCATGTTCGAGTCCATCACTGTGGCTACTGGGCCAGTCCATCTCCTTGAAGGTCTCTCTTGCCCTCGCTGGCCCTCTCCTTCACCAAACATGATGTCCTGCTCCAGTGATTGATTCCTTCTGATGATGTGTCTTAAGCAAGGGAATCATACAGTGTGCTGTTGTGACTCATAAGGTTTTCATTGGTTAATTTTTGGAAGTAGATCACCAGGACTTTCTTCCTAATCTGTTTTAGTCTGGAAACTCTGCTTAATCTGTCCATCATGGGTGACCCTGCTGGTATTTGAAATACTGGTAGCATAGCTTCCAGCATCACAGCAACACGCAAGTTCAACAAACTGACAGAAGAATGGTAGATCAACAGGGGCAGATTATCCAATAAGCAAGGTAAGTAGAGGCTTACTTGTGCTTACTTCCTAATCTTTAGTGAACAATTTCACATGGAGATGTGGTGAAAATTTGTGAAATTGTTCACTACAGATTATAAAATTAGTACAAGCAAGCCCGTGCTTACCTTGCTTACTGGATCATCCACCCTGTCAGGGACTGTAAATCTGAAAAGAGGCTTTGATTCTGTAGGAAGGTGCTGTGGGGTTGGAAGAGACACAGACGCCAGCCACACCTAGAAAAAGAATCTTTGATATGAAAAAATGTGAAATTGTTCACTACAGGATGATCTGGGATGATCTGGTAAGCAAGGTAAGCACCGTGCTTACATTGCCTATTGGATAATCCGCCCCATGGGTCAACATTTACTATATGGGAAATTAAGACTGGAAAAATTATTTAATAAACTATTCAAAACCAACAAATAGTAAACTCTTTTCATGTTAACATAAATAGCAAATTCTCATGAAAAATAACCATATTTTCCCAAAAAAATTTAGTAAGAAGAGTGGCACTGTTTTACCTTTTTGCAAATCTCTTACTATCTGGCTTAATAGAAGACAGCTGGATTCTCCTATCTGCTTCATGCATTCCATTGATCATCACAGCGATGATAGCATCTCTACCATGTAGCCTGTGGGAACACTGTGCATTCAAGTTTGGCCCTCAGGGCCCCCTGGAAAGCTTTTGGGGAGCCTTCAGGGGTTCCATGGACCATACTTTGAAAACTGCAGCTGAAGAGCATTACCAAGTTACTATTGCTTTTTGGTCACTAACCTTTATAAAACCAGGTTTCCAGTATTTGCCTTACTCTTAGAGAATTATTTTTCCTTCTCTTTTTTAAAATTGTGTAGTTTTTGACGTTTTTGGTTTCTAGTTATTTTGTTGTTGTTGTTGTTGTTGTTGAGAGGGTGTGGTGTGGCGATAGCAGTGCAGAGGAGAAACTGTCCAGTGGCTGCCCAGGTGGGTTACTGGACTGATTGGCCCCTGGGTCTGAGTTCAAGGCCCATGACCTGTGCTATTATGGGTAGGTTTCTTTACCTTCCTGGGCCTCATTTTCCCAGCCTATGAAATGAGGAGTCCCTGGAAGGCACAAAAAGTTAACATGCTCACCTGCTATCCGAAAGGTTGGCTGTTCAAATCCTTTCCGAGGCACCTTGGAAGAAAGACCTGGTGATCTACTTCTGAAAGATCACAGCCACTGAAGACCCTATGGGTCACAGTTCTACTCTGACACACATGGAATCTGCCATGAGTTGGAATCAACTCGACAGCAACTGGTTGGTTGGTTGATTGTTAGAACAGCAGTACTGCCACCTAGTCTTAAAATGACCATAACTTCTGGTACCCCGTCTAGGAAATGAATGAGTTCAGTAGTCTTCAAAGCCCCTTCCAGCCCTTGAACTAGAACCAGTCTGAGCCTTGAACTAGAGAGGCAGATACTTGTCCCATCCATTGTTCTGTAAGCCTGTATCCTGGTATCTGCAGCAGATGGTCATTTTGAACTCAGCCTTGCCTCTTTGTTTTTATTTTTGTGACTTCCCTATGTGGGTTGATATCTGGTTGCTCTGTCCTGTGTTCTAGTCTTGGGTTGTCATCTGATGTTACTGATTTTCTAACCAGAGGACTCCCTTTAGTATTTCCTGTAATTTTGGTTTGGTTTCTGCAAATTCCCTAAACTTTGGTTTATCTGGAAATGCCCTAATTTCACCATCATATTTGAGAGACAGTTTTGCTGGATATATAATTCTTGGCTGGCAATTTTTTTTCCTTCAAGGCTTTGTATACGTCGTCCCATTGCCTTCTTGCCTGCATGGTTTCTGCTGAGTAGTCCTAGCTTATTCTTATTGACTCTCCTTTGTAGATGACTTTTTGTTTATCCGTAGCTGCTCTTAAAATTCTCTTTATCTTTGGTTTTGGCAAGTTTGATTTTAGTATGTCTTGGTGACTTTCTTTTGGGATCTACCTAATGTGGGGTTTGATGAGCATCTTGGAGAGATATCTTCTCATCTTTCACAATATCAGGGAAGTTTTCTGCCAGCAAATCTTCAACAATTTTCTCTGTAATTTCTGTTATCCGCCCCCTGTTCTGGTACTCCAATCACTCGTAGGTTATTCCTCTTGATAGAATCCCACATAATTCTTAGGGTTTCTTCATTTTTTTAAATCCTTTTATCTGATTGTTCCTCAAATAAGTTGGTGTCAAGTGCTTTATCTTCGATCTCACTAATTCTGACTTCCATTGCCTCAGTTCTGCTCCTATGACTTTCTATGAGTTGTCTAATTCTGACATTTTATTGTTAATCTTCTGGATTTCTGATTACTCTCTATGGATTCTTGCATCCTGTTAAATTTGTCTTTATGCTCTTCTCTAATCTTTTTAATTTCCTCTATTGCGTGTTCTGCGTTTTACTTAATTTCGTTCCTAATATCTTGAAGAGTTCTGTCTATTAATCTTTCGTATTCTGCCTCTGGTAATTCCAAGAAATTTTCCTCCTCTGGAAAATTTCTAGATACTTTATTTTGGGAGCTTGCTGAAGCCATCGTGGACTGCCTCTTTATGTGATTTGATATTGACTCTTGTCTCCGAGCCATAAGTAAGTTATTATATTTATTTTATGTTTGGTTACTGTGTCCTAGCTTCTTGTTTTGTTTTGATATGTCCAAATAGACTGCTTGTGTGACCTAGTTTGATTACTGTTACCTTGGAAGCTCTAATGTCCTGTCACCAGGTGGTTAGATCTGTTACTAGGTATGTGAGCTCAGGAGTCCGCCCACTCCTCCTATATGGATTCAGCTCAGGTGCCCAGGTAGATAGCCACCAAGTGTGTGTTGCAGGCTCTCACCTACAGTCCTAAACAGGCATCGGTGATTGGTGTAGGCACAGGCATCTGGCTGCAGCAGGGGGACACCCTCTGAGCAAGGCAGGGGGCTGACGGCCACCCTCGAGTGTCCAGGAGGAAGGCGTGTCCCTGTTCCCTAGAGCACGTAGGTGTGTGGGTTTTGCAGCCAAACTATGAGCACCCAGTGCTGTTGGCTGTTAGGACTGCGGGTGACCTCTTATTCTTGGGCCCCTATTGCAGGTGGCTAGGTGGTGTGGGTTGAGCCACCAGTCCTCATGCCCCTGATGTGGGTAGGTGAAGACCCTACTTAATGGGCCAAGCAGTGTCAAATGTCACGAACCTGCCACTTCACAGCTGAAACAGTTGAAGTTAGACTTCGGTATATACCCTGTTGTACTGTGGTAATGAGGGCCTATGCTGTTGAAATGGGCCCACACAAGTCTGTGCAGAGGGAAAGGCACTCAGAGTCCGTGGATCCCTTATGCCTGTGCCTAGGCAAAGGAGCTGTGCCTACCCTGGGTTCCTGGCTAAGAGGAGCCGGCAGTTTATTTTTTCCCCTGTTTGTTAATTTGTTCACTTTCCAAGGCCAGGAGAATGGCTCTGGGCATGTAACGGATCCTACTTCCGGCCCAGGGGACTCGGCAATTGCTGAAGCCAGTCCGGGACCCAGCGCAGAGCAGAGAGTGGGGAGGTAAATGGGAGAGAGGTTTTTCCCTAAGGGGGGTGTTTTTGATCCACAAGGTGGGCCAGATGCAAGTACTTATCTTTCGCCGATTGAGGGCTGCTTCTCACTGGTTCTGGGTGGCCGAGTAGACTCTCTGCCTCTGTCTCTCCCAGTGCAGAAAACGCCTCCTGAGCACCGCTGCTTGCCTGCCTCACCACTCCACCCATGAGCTGATCAGGCCTGAAGGGCTCAGGCTCTTGCCAGGTCAGGTCTGGCAATACTTCACTGCTTCCGAACCGTCTCTCCCTCCCCCTGCCACTCAGTCTGGTTCCTCAACTTTGCCTTTGATGGTCAGGGCTCCTAGATTGTCATATATAATCGATTCACTTGTTTTTTCAGGTCTTTGTTGTAAGAGGGTCCACTGGAAGCGTCTGACTACTCCACCATCTTGGCCCCTGCCTCTTTGTTTTTAAGACAGCTCCTCTAAGATTGTTCTGGAAAGAGACACCATCTGGGTAGCTCCAAAGAGCACTCTGAGGAACTGAGCATACAATGTGGCTATAATACTCATAAGCTCTTGCCATTACCCAAAGGGAGGCAACGTGAGGAACCATAGAAATCCACAGGATAGAACTAGTCTCCCTTTGTTGAAAGAGAAATCAAGAAATGAGTTTGAGTCTCTCGTGTCTGCCTAGTCTCAAGCTAGACCTTGGCGAGACAGATGACCAGCCTTGAGCATGGTAGTGTCAGGGGTGCTGACGTCCCTCAGACTTGCTACAGGAGTATCGTGGGCAGTATGTGCAAAGCTGGACAACATCTGAAAGCACAGGCCTGAGGCCCCAGGAACTTTGGGCCTTTCAGCATCCACACAGACCAGGAGCAGGTTCTGATTTTATCAGTTGACTTCCAGTGACCACTGGCTTTGGGGCAAAGGAATATGAATCTATAAAACCACAGGCTTGTTTTTCCCAAAGTTTGTGTTCCATGGAACGCTGGTTCCATGGGTTGTGATAGGTCTCCTGCTAAAAGTAAAGAAGTTCTGTGAACAAACACACTTGTGGGAAAGGCATGGTGCATGTGAAGACTGGTGGGGGGCAAGGTGTGGCTCCAGAAGAGGTGAGGGGGGCTGGAGGACGAGGTGAGGCTGTGGCAGGAACTGAACCCACAGCCCCGCCGGCTTCATTCACACCCTGTTCTCACCAAGTGGCTCTTTGTTTTGTGTCAGCGGCCACGTGGAGAGTCTGACAGCAGCTATAGTTCTCCCCACAAACTGTACAAACTCAGGACAATGTATGTAAACAGTGGGGGGTTAGGGGCCCTCTGAAGCCTATTCACTTTGATGACTAATGTGCATCTGACCCCCCACCAAAAAAAAAAAAACAAAAAAACCGTGTTTGCATCCATTTGATTCCAAATCATGGCAGCCCCACATTTGTCAGAGTAGAACTGTGCTTCATAGGGTTTTCAATCACTGATTTTTCGGAAGTATATCACCAGGCATTTCTTCTGAGTCATCTCTGGGTGGACTCGAACTGGCAACCATTCAGTTAGCAGCTGGGTCCATTCAGTTGGCAGCCAAGTGTGTTAACCATTTGCACCATGCAGGGACTCCGGTCCTGAGAATATGGCTGGAGGGTGGTGAACGAGAAGGGGTGGTAGGGATGGGGAGGGTGCCACCATCTCATAGATGGACTCGTTCTCTTGAGTTTGGGACTATGGGGAGGACAGTGGGGGGGGGTGAGTGAGGGGAGTCATGCACATACAGGGTTGGATCCTGTGTTTATTTAAAATTGTGACATTTTGCTCATCATGGATTTTTGGCTTTTTTTTTTTTTTTTGATATTTTATTTTCTTTTTGGTGAAAATATACGCAGCAAAACCCACTCCCATTCAACAGTTTCAGGACATAATGGTTGACATTGGTTACAGTCTTCACACACTGTCAACATTCTCATTATTTCTGTTCTCATTGTTTCTCTCCTGTTGACTTAAACTCCCTGCCCCCAACCTTCTCATCTATGTTTTAAAATAGCTGTTGTCCATTTGGTCTTATATAGATAATTTTTTAAAAGAACGCAGGAATCAAGGGTGACAATCTTTACTTTTTGAGCTAAACTGAGTTTGAAGGTGACTTCAGGGGATTGTATCAATTGAAGTTTTGAAGAATGACTCAGGGCAGTAGTCTCCGAGACTCCTCTGGCCTCAGTAGGTCCAGTAAGTCTGGATTCTTTGAGAATTTGAAGTTCTGTTTTGGGCATTTTTTTAAATTATTGTATAAAATATTATTTATCTTGATGACTGAGTTTGTTAGTGCCCCCTTAAATGTTGGTCTCAAGGAGAGTGCCTCGCTCCCCTCCCCCTAGCACCAGCCCAGTTCTGGATTGGGGAGGCCCCCAACATGGAGCATTTTGCTGTAGTGTGAAAAGTTTGAATCATAAAACCATTGGAAGGGGCCTTAAAGATAGCCTGCTATTTGGATTGAAATGTGTCCCCCCAAAATATGTGTTGGAATCCTAACCCCTATACCTGTGAAGGTGAGCCTATTTGGAAATAGAGTTTTCTTTGTTATGTTAATGAGGCCATATCCATGTAGGATGTGTACTAAACATAATCATTTCTGAGTGATATAAAACGTAGCATTGACACAGAAGCAAGCACAAAACGGAAAGATGAGGCCACCTGAAAATGGCCAAGGACCCAAGGAACGCCAGGCTACAGAAGGTGAAAGAGTGGACAGAGAGAAAACGCCTTCCCCTAGAGCCGGAGCCCTGAATTCAGAAGTGTAGCGTTCTGAATTGTGAGAAAATGGTTTTGTTCTTTAAAGCCACTCACTTGTGGTATTTCTGTTACAGCAGCACTAGCAAACTAAGACACCTGGCTACCCCGTTCCTTTACACCGGGGAGCTGAGACTAGTGTGCTCCGAGGCCAGGACAGCCCTCCAGCCGGCCATGCCTTCGCGGGAATCCATCTCAATGAGGAGTAAAGTCCTCTCGCCCAGCCTGGGGATTAAGGCGAAAGTGGCTGAGGAAATGGCTGCGGGCAGTTGATATTTACACCTCATTATTTATTTATTCAGCGGGATTGGCTGTTGTTTCTGCTAATCTTCATATAACATGCCTCATTGCCCTCCAAAGTCCCGAGAGATTTCCCTTACCATTTGTGGGGTGGAGTTTGCTCTTGAAGCCTTCTTTCTGGTTGCTCATTACTCGCTCGCCTGGAAATATCAGAGAGTGAGTCGCATTAGAGCCCAGCCGGAACTCATTTTTCTCACCAGCGGATGGCAGGTCTCGGCCGTGATTGGCGTTTGCAGGTAGGGACTGGAGGAGCCAGCCTGTTTTTGCTTTCCACTGAAGCCATGCTACATCAAGAATTGTGAGCGTGGCCAGCCCTGGGCAGAGACAAAGGAGGGAAGCTGTCTGTAGGGTCCAGCCCTGCCTGGAGGGGCACCACATCAAAGCCGGTTTCTCCCTTAGAGGACCTTCCCCCTTGGCTAGCTGGTCTGAGGCTGGTATGCCCACCCACCCTGTCTTAGGCATCTAGTGCTGCTCTAACAGAAATACCACAAGTGGATGGCTTTAACAAAGAGAAATTTATTCTCTCACAGTCTAGTAGATTACAAGTCCAATTCAAGGCAGCAGCTCCAGGAGAAGGCTTTCTCTCTCTTTTGGCTCTGGAAGAAGGTCCTTGTGATCCATCAGTCTTCCCTTGGTCTGGGAGCATCTCTGCACAGGAACCTCAGGTCCAAAGGACACGCTCTGCTCCCAGCATTGCTGTCTTGGTGGTATGAGGTTCCCATGTGTCTCTGCTTGCTTCTCGTTTATATCTCAGAAGAGATTGGCTTAAGACGCTAACCAGTCTTGTATACCTCATCAGTATAATTGCCACTAATCCATCTTATTAGATCATAGTGATTGAATTTACAACACATAAGGAAATCACATCAGATTACAAAATGGTACATAATTATGCAATACTGGGAATCATGACCCAGCCAAGTTGACAGATATTTTTTGGGGACACAATTCAATCCATGACATACCCCAAGTCATGGTACTCACCCCAAGTTCTGGTACTCACCTCAGTCCTGGTACCCATCCCAAATTCTGGTACCCACCCCTGCCCTGGTACCCACCCCTGTCCTGACAATGGCTCTGTAAGACCTCATGAGGACCAAGCGCCTATGTCCTCTCCTCTTGCCTTTATGGCCCACCTTAGAGTACAGAGTAGCTTAAGGACAAATCAGAGCCAAGTATTTCTTTACACTGGGTTCTGTATACGTGGAATTTAAAGCTGTTTAAGCCAGAAATAGGAGAACCTGGGGATGACACAAGCTGTTAACGCACTCAGCTACTAACCTAAAGGTTGGAGGTTCGAGTTTGCCTCAGAAGAAAGGCGTGACGATCTACTTAAAAAAAAAATTGACCATTGGAAACCTTTGGATATATGGGATCACAGTGACAACAGCAACTCAAAAGATTAGATAGGAAATTTAGGGGACGGTGAGCCCTGGTGGGGCAGTGGTTAAGAGCTCAGCTGCTAACCAAAAGATTGGCAGTTTGAATCCACCAGCTGCTCCTTCGAAACCCTATGGGGAAGTTCTCCTCTGTCCTATAGGGTCACTAGGAGTCAGAATTGACTTGACGGCAACAAGTTTGGGGTTTTTGTTTTTGTTTTTGGAGTGGAACAGTTTGAAAAAGGAGGATGAGAGAGGTTGTACAACTCGAATGTAATCAGTGCCCCTGAATTTTACATGTAGAAATTGTTGAATTCTTGTATGTTTTGCTATGTATACTTTCACCAACAATAAAAATGGAAAGAAAACCCTATGGAGCACAGTTCTGCTCTGACACACACGGGGTCGCCATGAGTCGGACTTAACTCAACGGCAACTGGCTACTGGTTTTGACAGTCTGGTTTTAGTACCCATCTTTACGGCATAGGTGGGGCCTCTTCGTTTGGGTTCTGGGTACTGGGACGCATGATGCAATGTAGGGGAAGAACATTGTTTTGAAAAGAGTGAGCAGAAATAAAGATAAACAGAAATTTATTTTCTCCCAGTTTAGGAGGCTAAATCCATTGCCGTCAAGTCGATTCTGACTCATAGCGACCCTATAGTCCAGAGTAGAACTGCCCCACAGGGTTTCTAAGGAGCAGCTGGTGGATTCGAGCTGCCAGCCTTTTGGTTAGCAGCCAAGCTCTTAATCACTGTGCCAGAAGTTCAAATTTAAGGCACCATCTCTAAGGGAAAGCTTTCTCCCTGGGGAAAAATCCTTGTCTCTTTTACCTTCTCTTCCTCCATTCCTTGGTGATCTCCATTTGGCATCAATCTTTCCCCATTTGTACTTCCTTATTTCTGTGCCTAAGGAGTCCTGGTGGTGCAGTGGTTAAGCTCTCGGGTGCTAACTGAAAGATCAGTGGTTCGAACCCAGCAGCCGCTCCACAGGAGAAAAGATCTGCTTCTGTACAGATTACAGTCTAGAAAACCGTATGGGGTAACGACCACTCTGACTGGGATCACAACAGAGGGTCTCGGACAGAGTAGGAGAAAAATGCAGAACAAAAAATCAAATTCACAAAAAAGATCAGACTTGGTGGTCTGACAGAGACTGGAGGAACCCGTGAAACTATGGCCCTAAGATGCCCTTCTGACCTGGAACTGAAGTCATTCCCGGAGACCACCTTTCAGCCAAACCATAGGCAGGTCCATAAAATAAGCAATAACACCCCGAGAGGAACATGTTCCTTACAACAATCAGTTATACGAGACCAAAAGGACAACATTTACCCAAAAGCAAAGATGAGAAGACAGGAAGGGGTAGAAAATCCAGACGAAAGAAAAACAGGGAACCCAAGGCAGAAAATGGGGAGAGTGCTGACACATTGAAGGGAATGCAACCAATGTCATGGAACACTTTATGTACAAACTATCGAATGGGAAACTAATTTGCTACAATTTCACCTAAAGCACAGTAAATAAAATTTAAAAAAAACAAAACCAATGGGGCAGTTCTGCTCTGTCATATAGGGTCGCTGTGAGTCAGAATCAACTGCACACAACACTTCTGTGCCTAGTCTGCTCCTTTTATATCTCAGAAGTGATTGGCTGAAGACACCCTACGCTGACATGGCCTCATTAACATAACAAAGAAAACCCTAGTCCCAAAGGGGATTACATCCACAGGTACAGGGGTTAGGATTCCAACACATTTTGGGGGACACGATTCAATCCATGACACCCTCCCAAGGACAGGTCTGACCTAGGAGCACTCTCACCCCCGGTGCGCACACCTGGGAGGAAGGTAACCGTGTGTGAGGCCTGCTTCTCCTCCAGGATGCACCAGGGTGCCCACCAGTGTCTGGGAGGTGGCAGCCATCTGCCGTCCTCCTCAGGCTGGTGTCTCTATTCTGCCATCAGAGGCTCTGACTGGGAGAAATTGCTCCAGGAGGGCGGTGGGGATGGCTGGGCTCCTGCAGGTGAAGCTGAACTCGCTGTTACCTCTGTCATGGAGATGAAAGATTGTGAGCCGCCCAGGAAACATCTAAACCCACCCAAATGGTGGCACACCACTAAAAGTGGCTAGCAAGAAACGCTTTAAGCTATTAAATGCTTGGTGAGCAGGCACAAAATCCTATTACCCCAGTCTACATTGAAAAGCAAAAAGCAGCAAAATTTTCGCTGCTCGTAAAGCATTGTTCCTTGTTGCAGCTTGGGGCTTTTCTCTATTGCTGGATCCATTTGAACCTTCAGGTAATCTCATTGGAGGGGACTGAGCACCGACAAGGGAAACGAGAGAATGGTTGGTTACGGGAAGAATGCAGCCTTTTCCATGAATGTGTATCTCTGGCACCATTTGCTCTGAATAGGGATAATCATTTCTTGCAATCTGGAAACCATGTTATTTAGAAAATTAGAAAGAGTGCACAACAAAGCAAGAGGGGGGGAAAGAAATAACTTTCATCTTCCAGTGCTGGCCAGAAGATAATAGGTGCGACAGTTTTTCTCCGTAAGATTTGCACGGATGTGATTTCATGTGGCTACTATTCTATAGTGATTGTCAATTTTTAATTCAATCATTTGATATAGTCCCTTTGAATCAAAATATCCATGGAGAGTTCTCATTGCCCACGAATATCAGACACTTGTTCGGCTCAGTAAAACCTGTTTGTGGAGAGAGGAAAAAAATATCTTGAGATCTGTAGTTTTTTAAAATGATATCTGGCTGTAGCCCCAAATTAGGGGTCCTTAACCCAGAGTCTACGGATCTCCAAGGGATCTGTGGTAAAATCCAGAGGTCTGTAAACTTGGTCAGAAATAAGAAATTCACATTTATTTTCACTCATCTCTAACTGACATTTAGCATATGCTTCCAATATTAAGTAGGCCACACCCCTCCCTACCATTAGCAGCTCCTGTGCCTTTGTCTACAATAGTCCCCACACACATGCTCACACCACATTTTGGATCACATGATATCTTGAAATACCTAATTACCCTCCTGGCTACTTTGAAGTTTATGATCATGACTTAAACCCAACAGTTTTGTTCTTGTTAGCTGCTGCGGAGTCGAATCCGGCTCATGGCAATCTTATGTACGACAGAACGAAACGTTGACCAGTCCTGTATCATCCTCACAATCACCAGTATGTTCAAGCCCATTGCTGTGGCTGTTGGGCCAGTCTGTCTCACTGAGGATCTCCCTCACTGTCACTGGCCCTCTACTTCGTCAGGTATAATGTCCTTCTCTAGTGATTGATCCCTCCTGATGACACATCCAAGGCAAGTGAATGGGACAGCATTCTGTTGTGATCCATAAGGTTTTCATTGGCTAATGTTAGGAAGAAGATTGCCACACCTTTCTTCCTAGTCTATCGTAGTCTAGAAGCGCCACTGAAACCTGTCCACCATGGGTGACCCTGCTGATATTTGAAATACCAGTAGCATAGCTTCCAGCATCATAGTAACACACAGGCTACCACAGTAAAAACTGACAGACGGGTGGTGGAACACAACACTAAATCCTATTATTTAATGTGCTAATAAAGAAGCACATGTATTACTGTATCACAATTTAAAATGTTCTGAGACCTGTATTTCGGCATAGTTGGTTTCTTTTGTAATTCTCTATTTTATTTTAGGTGGTGCATTTAGAAACATTATTCTGAGAGTGGATCCCTAGGCTCTCCCAGACTGCCAGCAGTATCTGTGGCAGAAATGTTTAAGAATCTCTACCTAGCCCCAGATAAGGAGAGTCCCTGAGCTTGTCAAAATGCAGACTCCCAGGCTCCTCTCACGACCTGCTAAATCAGAATCTCAGGGAACAGGACCTGGACATGTGTGTTTCTCCAAAGGTCCCCAGGTGATGGGGGTACAGTCAGTTCAGGTCACAGGTGTTGTTTGAGAGCCTCTGGCTTAGATAACCTATATCCCAATAACCAGGACCTTAAAACATGGAGGTGAGCGGCACCACTGAGAGACTGAGTCTTAGGAACAGGATCTTCTTACCCTTCTGGAAGTATTGTGGTGGGAAGGGTTGTTGTTGTTAGTTCCATCCAGTTGGCTCCGACTCACAGCCGCCCCATGTATAACAGAACAAAACATCACCTGGTCCTGCACCATCCTCACAGTCTTTGGTATATTCGAGCCCATTGTTGCAGAACCATGCCATTCCATCTTATGAAGGGTTTCTTCCGTATTCGCTTACCTTCTACTTTACCAAAAATGATGTCCTTTTCTAGCAGTGGGTCTTGTCTGATGATGTGTCTAAAGTAAGCAAGATAAAGTTTCACCATCCTCACTTCTAAGGAGCATTCTGGCTATTCTTCCTCCAAGATGGACTTGTTCATTCTTCTGCCAGTCTGTGGTATATTCAGTATTCTTCACCAACACCACAATTCAAATGCATCAGTTCTCCCAAGTGTGAATTAAGGTGTGTGTCTTCAGTATGCTCCTTAAATTAGCCTTGCTCAGCCTCAGTTTCCCCACCTATAACTTGGGAAAAATGGAAGGACTGAGCTCATGGGCTTGTTGTGAGAATGAAAATAGTGAATGCAATGCACTTTGCAGAGTGTGTAACACATTGCAAGGATCAGCTGCTGCTGCTGCTGCTGCTGCTGGTGATAAGGATGATGATTGTCTTAGCCTAGGTTCTCTAGAGGAGCAAAGCCAGCGAGATAGACAGATACATACATACATACGTAAATACAAATATAGAGAGATTTCTTTCAAGAAAATGGCTCACGCAATTGCGGAGACCGGTGAGTCCAAGATCTACAGGTCAGGTGGCAGGCTGGAGACTTAGATCTGCAGGCTTACGTCCCAGGAACCGGAGGTCAGACGATGAGAAGCATGCAGGGTTGAGAGAGAGTGAGCTTTGCCAGAACATCCATTTATATACTGGAGGCAGGCCACACCCCCCAGGAAACTCCCCTTTCAACTGATTGGCTGATCATATCAGATCACATCATGGTAGGTGATTACATTATACTACGTTGTAGAAAAGCACCCAGTCCAGTATCTGCCAAAACACTGAGAATCGTAGCCTTGCCAAGTTGACACATAACATTACCCATGATAATAGTGTTCCTCCTGTTGTTAGCGAGCTAACTGGAGTTTCAGAGACTGGGAGGGAAGCAGTGGTGATAAAGTGATGGCAAGACCTACCTTCCGAAGCAGGAAGAGCATTTCTTCTGGAGTTTACAGTGCAGCTGAGTGGCCCCAGTGAGAGGAGTGGATCCCAGAGTTCGAGCATCTGCTGTCCCCTGCCCCCAAGGGACAGGGCTGACATGTCGCCAGGGGCGTGGGGCTGTCTGCTGATGCCCCTTCCATGATCCAGGGCGTTCAGCGTCACTCCTGCTGCCCCTGCTCTTTGCATGAAATGTCGCATCTCATTTTGCCAAAGCAGCCCCTTCGTGTCGGCAGCCCAGAAGCTATCTCCCCTCCATGTGGAAGCACTTAAAACAAATCTCCACCTGCTTCTGAGAGGGGATTTTGAACATTCCCCAGAAAGGGGCCTCCAAGCTCATAACAGAAGGTGCCGCAGTTCTTGGACAACTGACTGCTTCCAGTCCATCAAGATTAAATTCTTTGAAGGAAGGTTTTCTGCTACACAACTGTCTCCTAAATTCTCTAGAACCTTCTGTCGGCCAGGCCCCCCGGGCAGCGCCCTGCTGTTGTTGTTAGTTGCCTTCGAGTCGGCTCTGACTCGTGGTGACCCCACGTACAACAGAGCAAAACACTGCCCAGTCCTGCACTATCTTCGCTATCGTTGATGTACTCGAGTCCATGGTTGTGACCACTGTGTATTTTGAGAGCCTCCCAACCCGGGGGTTCATCTCCCAGCAATATATCAGACAGTGTTGTATTGTGGTCCATAGGGTTTTCAGTGGCTGATTTTCAGAAGTAGATCACCAGGACTTTCTTCCTAGTCTGTCTTAGTCTGGACGATCCACTGAAACCTTTCCACCATGGGTGATCCTGCTGGTATTTGAAATACTGGCGGTATAGCTTCCAGTATCGCAGTAACATGTAAGCTATGACAGTACAGCAAACTGACAGACGGGTGGTGGTTTAGGACAATGACCTGGCCTGTCATTAAACCAAAAAAAAAAAACTGGTTGCCATCAAGCTGGCTGGAAAATCTAGGAAGGACATGATTTTCTCCCACCCTCACAGTGCTTCTTACAGGACCTGGAGGTGGCAGGAAAACGCAGGCGCACATGGCGTCTATTGGGAAGGTGAGAAAATGAACTTCAGTCAACACGACGCATTGTGCTTCAGATACTCCAGGACAAAGGCCCGGGGTGGCCTCCGAGGAAACACTAAGCTGATGGTTCTTTAAGATTTCAAGGTCAGTGCTACTAAATGGCACTCCAAGAACTACCAAAACCCAAACACACGTCGGCATTTTTACTAAAGGGTAAGAAAAGGGGGTACATTCAAGATAATGCAAGCCCCTCACTGTGTTTGCTGTGCATCAGCGAGCAGCTAGGTGCGTTGGCTGGGTTAGCCCTCCTTTTGACTGTGCTTCCTGTGACGGGGTAGTACACACACATCGTACCTAACAGGCTCTGTGGGAGCCCGGCTGCAAGCTGTCTACAGCAGCCCAAGTCAGCAGGTAGGAGATGACATTTTCCAATGGTTCAAATAGACCCCAGGCCTGGAAGATATGGTGGACACAGTGTTAGGAGAGCAAGAATGAAGCAGCACCAAAAGGAACTGTTTAAAAATTTACAAGACCTTTTCCCTGTATCGGCTCAGCTGCTGGATACCGTTCCAGCAATTGCCAAAACATGCAGCTGGCCCCCAGCAGAGCAGAGAACTGAATGGGATGGGGCAGATCAGTGACATTTTCCATAGCCTGGTGCAATACCAGCCTCCGTGGAAGCCGGGAAATGGATTGTTTTCTGGGAGAGAAGCAAAAATAAAATGACCAGGCTGGAAGGGAAAGTAGGGGAGCCTCTTGCTTCTGAACACATAACCCATTCAAAGTATAAGCTTCCGGGACACATTTTAAAATGATGCACACTTACAAGTCAAAATAAGGGCTAGAATCTGCATAGGTAAGTAACTCTAGCCACTGGAATAAGCAAACCTCCAAATCTGAGTAGCCTAATGCAATAAAAGTCCATCGTGGATGTTCACGGTTAGCAGGTGGCCTTCCATGGGGTCATTCAGAGCTCTAGGCTCCTCCACACTGTGGGGCCTCCATCTTCAAAAGGTGGGAAGGAGCTGGTGGAGAAGGCACAGAGGCTATTCAGTCCCATCAGGCCTTGGGTGACGCATCTCAGTTAGACCCACATTCACTGTGAGAGGGAACCTTACAGTCACACCTAGCTGCAGCGAAGGCTGGGTGTGTGGTGTGCCCAGCAGGGCATGGTGCTCATGTTGCGTCTTTGCCTCAGGGAGTCCGCGGGCAGTGGGGCCCACACTGGTCTCCAGGTTTGCTGGATTCTTCCCATGGGTGTTGTCTGTGTGAAGTCTGTTGATGATTCACGGGCCAGAGGGCAGCATCATGCTATTCTCTGGTCCTTCTGGGAACCAAAAGAGAATTTTGAAGTCAGTAAAAGGGCCAGAAGCTAGTCATTTTCTCAGTGTATGAGTGTCCCCTCCAGTTGTTAGAATGACATCCATTCCTAATCAAGGCCCTACTATTTACATGAAAAACCTGAAGAGATTGTGAAGTCAGCTGGTCAACCTGTAAGTATTAACCCATCAGCTGCAGGCCAGGATTCCCTTAGGAGGTTTTATAAATGTTGCTAAAACAAACAGTTGCCTTCGAGTTGATTCCAACTCATGGTGACCCCATGTGTTTCAGAGTAGAACTGTGCTCCATAGGGTTTTCAATGGCTATGATCTTTCAGAAGCAGGTTGCCAGGCCTTTCTTCTGAGGTGCCTCTAGGTGAGTTTGAGCCACCAACCTCTCAGTGAGTAGTAGAGCACTTAACCACTTGTACCACAAAGGACATATGGTGCTGTCCCCACGTAAACTGGGATCTGAGTCTGTTTTCCCCCTGCTTTAAATTATCCAGCGTCACCAAGAGCACTGAATGGCACGATTTTCCGGAATTTCTGGTCTTCAGACTCTCCTGCGAGGGCAGCTGCCCAGCCCCTAAGGCCACCCCCAGGTCCCCAGTGACTGTCAGAAATGACCAGGTCAGCCATTCTACCCCCAGGTCCCTGGGCTTTGATGCTCCATCCTAGAATATGGGACAGAATATGGGACCTTTACCTTACTATGAAGAAGTATTGATGTGTTAAAACTGGTGTCGGCAAAGAATATTAAATATTCTGTGGACTGCCAAAAGAACGAATAAATCAGAAGAAATACAACCAGAATGCTCCCTTGCAAGGATAGCAAGGAGCAGGGTTGCCTACTTTGGACACGTCAGTCTTTCCTGATCATGTTTCGTAAAGTAGAGGGTCAGCGAAAATGAGGGAAACCCCCGTGAGATGGATTGAAACAATAGCTGCAACAATGGACTCAGACATACCAATGATCATGAGGATGACACAGGACCGGGCAACATGTTGTTCTGTTACACGTAAGGTCGCCATGGGTCAGAGCTGACTCAACAACAACAAACAATGACCACCTTACTCAGAGCTCATCATCAATTTCAGAAAACCTCCATTTTCCTGACATCTGTGGCTTCTAACCCAATTACTACTACCAATTTTTAAAAATTAGTTGACATTCTTCTGGTTGCAGTTTATGCAAAAAAAAAAAAAAGGAGGGTGGAGACTGCACTATTGGAAGGATTCCGGGGACCTTCCAATGTTGAAGTAAGTGGTGAATAACCCAGCTCAGAAAGGCAGAAGCGAGGTTGCTCCCAGCACCTGAGCAGCGCCAGCTGACAGACCGTCCCTCTGGACCAAACTGCCGCCAGCAAGGAACTCTGCATCCTTGCCATCTAAGGAGTGGAGCGGGAGGTGGAATCACCTGCCGTTTAAAGTTTATGGATTATTCTTTTTCCTGCTCCCTTTTTCCCCAGCAGAGTCTGAGAACTGGAGTGTGTGTGAGTTGATGGGCTGTGACTCTTGTGATGTCCCAGTCCGCAGAGGGATGGGGTAGGTCCCCCTCCTCTTCTCGGGCTTAGGAGAGGCAGAGCAAGGGTGTGGAACCCCGCTCCACCTGGACAACACTTCTCTATGAGTCCCCCACCACCATGGACCGTGTTGGGTGATTCAGTCCCTAATTCTGGCCTCCCCTAGTTCTAGTCCCTAATTACAGGCAGCTCAATACCCCACCATCCACTTTGCAGGTTCTAGGAGCAGTGATTGACAATGCCATGTATTTAGCCTTGACCACGTGGGATTCAGTTAGAGTGAACACAGCCATTATGGACTGAATTATGTCCCTCTAAAATATATGTTGAAATTCTGGCTCCTATACTTGTAAATAAGGAGCCCTGGTGGCACAGTGGTTAAGCACTCGGCTGCTAACTGAAAAGTTGGTGGTTTAAACCCACCCAGCCACTCCACAGGAGAAACACCTGGTGATCTGCTCCTGTAAACATTACAGCCTGGGAGACCCTGTGGGGCAGTCCTACTCTGTCCTGTAGGTCACTATGAGTTGGAATCGACTTAGTGGCAGTGGGTTTGGGTTTATGGTTTGAATACCTGTAAATCTGATCCTGTTTGGAAATAGAGTTTTCTTTGTTGTATTATTTAGGTCATACCTAAGTAGTATGGGTTCTAAATCCAATCACTTCTGAGTTATAAAAAGAGCAGAGTGGACACAGAGGCACCCAGAGGGAGAAGAGGAGGACAGACACGGAGACAGATGCATCTGCAAGGCTGGCAGGCAGCCACTAGAAGCTGAAATAGACAAGGAAGGACCTCCGCTATAGCCACTCCTCAACTTCTGACCTCTAGTCCCCTGACCTGCGAGAAAATTAATTTCTGTTCTTTAAAACCACCCACTTGTGGTATTTGTGTTACAGCAGCACTAGGTAACTAGGACAACAGTCTTTGAGGACCTTTTGAGACGTGGTAATGTCACTCTTTTGAAGAATCTGGACACACCAGGCCCCTTCCAGATCACTGTGCCCAGCCTCAAAGCTCTCGTCCTTGGTATTGAAGAAACAGAATTAAATATTATTCACTTTCATCCTATGGTTAAGCGTTGTTGTTAGCTGCCATCAAGTGAGCCCCCAACTCATGGCAACCCCGTGTACAATGGAACATAAGGCTGCCCAGTCCCACACCATCCCCATGATCACTTGTGGATCAGACCATTGTGATCCGTAGGGTTTTCACTGGCTGATTTTCAGAAGTAGATCACCAGGCCTTTCTTCCCAGTCCATTTTTGTTGTTAATTGCCTTCCACTTGGCCCCTGAGTCATGATGATCCCACGCACAACAGGATCAGGTCGTTGTGATCCACAGAATTTTCACTGGCGGATTTTTTGGAAGTAGATCACCAAGCCTTTCTTCCTAATCTGTCTTAGGAAGCTCTGCTGAAACCTGTTCAGCATCATAGCAAATACAAGCCACCACTGACAGATGGGTGGTGGCTGCGCATGAAGTGCACTGGCCAGGAATCGAACCTGGGACTCCTGCATGGAAGGTGAGAATTCAGCCACTGAGCCACCACTGCCTCATATGTTTAAGCATAGTTTATCTATAATTGCACCCTACCATCTCCGCTTTAATCTTACACAAAATGCAGACTAAACAACAGCAGGACCAGTGATGTGTGCATGATGATATGGATGCAGTGTTATCATCGTCCCCCTCGGTGCTGCTTCCCCCAAGGCTCTAAAGCTGTTTTCAGCATTTTCCTGGAAGTCTACATTTAAGCGCCAAGGAAAGAGGAAGAAGCAGAGACTATGAGTTGTGGCAAGTGGGATCCATGTCTCAATTATCTTTGTATCTTTGGGAACATTCACCTCTGAGGTCTGGTCTTGGTTTAAACAAACCCATTGCCATTGAGTCAGCTCCAACTCTTGGTGACGCCATGTGTGTTAGAGTAGAACTGTGCTCCATAGGGTTTTCAGTGGCTGATTTTTTGGAAGTAAGTCCTGAGACTTGTCTTCTGAGGCTTCTCTGGGTGGACTCAACCTCCAGCCTTTCAGTTAACAGCTGAGCAAACCATTCTCATCACCCAGGAACTCCTGATATTAGTAAACTTGACCTAAATGTATATGGCATTGATTTGGATGAGGAAAGGTGTTTGTTAGACATTAAGGGCATCAGACTGGGCACTGGGAGTACAAAGACCAATAAAATGCTTAACACCAACTGAGTTGGAGCCGCTACACAGAAAGGAAGGAATGTCCTGGGGAAGGAGGGTGTGAGTGGGGCAGAGTGGGGAGGACAGAAACGGAGCGAGAGAAACCAGATGTGGGGAGTCCTAGGTTGTAGAGAAATGGGAAGTGGTTGAGGTAGAGAAAGATGGAGTGCAGGGAAGAAGAAAAAGGCAAAAGCACAAGAAAGGAAGGAAGAAGGGACAAGGAGAAACAGACCTGCCCACGTTTGAAGCCATCTCTGAGGCTGCGTTTAGCTATTTTTGTTGTTAATTGCCTTCCACTTGGCCCCTGAGTCATGATGATCCCACGCACAACAGGATCGGGTCGTTGTGATCCACAGGATTTTCACTGGCAGATTTTTTGGAAGTAGGTCACCAAGCCTTTCTTCCTAGTCTGTCTTAGGAAGCTCCACTGAAACCTGTTCAGCATCACAGCAACACACAAGCCTGCACTGAGAGACGGGTGGTAGCTGCGCGTGAGGTGCAGTGAGCGGGAATCGAGCCCGGGTCTCCCACATGGAAGGCGAGAATTCTACCACTGAACCACCGCTAACATAAAAACCCTAAACCTCTTGACAACACGCTATCAAGCTGGGTGGAACGACTTGGATAAATTTTAAAGTGGTGAACATAGACCCAGTATTATTCATTTCCCCCCAATATTATTCCTTAAATGCATAAACAATAGCCACAAAGATCAGAAGAAAAGGAAAAAAGCCCTCCAACACCCCTTCCATGCTCAATCAGTCAAGCTGCCTTCAATATGCGTTTCTTTCCTCCCCGGATTACATGTCAGTTACAAGGTTCATTTTAATTCCTCGTTTTGTATTAAGAGAAATGATTTGTATTGATCAGCAGTGTAGTCCAGGTATTTAGGGTTCCTCACTACTGTGGTGCTTAAATTGAGACCTGTCTTGAGGTCCCTATTTGTAAATCCTATTTCTGAGAAACAGTAATAAGTAAAGCAGAAGATTGAAATTGAATTTTTGTAAAAGGACTTTAGAGGGAAAGCTATTGTACGTCAGTCCAATGTAGTGAAAGAGAAAGTGTCCTTCAACATAGACAAGCCAGCTCACCGCTCACCTCTGGGAGCCCTGCCTGTCAGCAGGATGGAGTCTGCTCTTTCAGGAAGCGGGTGACCAGGTTGTCCCAAAAGGATTGTTAGGATAGGAGCAATGACTTCAAATGCTAGCCAGAAATCTGTGTGTGTGTGTTTTCTTAGATACTTTTTTTAAAACAACAGCTTTGTTGTTGTTGTTGTTAGGTGCCATTGGGTCAATTTTGACTCACAGCGATCCCCGGTGACTGGGTAGAACTGCCCCATAGGGTTTCCTAGGCTGTAATCTTTACCAGTGCAGATCACCAGGTCTTTCTCCCACAGAGTGGCTGGTGGGTTCAAACTGCCAACCTTTTGGTTAGCAGCTGAGTGCTTAACCATTGCACCACCTGGGCTCGGTTGTGTGTATGTTTTTAACAGCTTTATGAGATATAATCCCCATACTGTACAATTCACCGTTTTAAAGTGTACAGTTCAGTGGTTTTTAGTATATTCACAGATGTGTGCAACCATCACTACAGTTAACTTCAGTACGTTGCATCATCTTGAAAAAGCACCCCATACTCTTTAGCTTTCACCCTTCTACGCTCCCATCCACCTGTCAGCCCTAAGCAACCTCTAAATCTATTTCTCTCTGTGTAGATTTGCCTATTAAAGACATTCCCATAGAAATTTTTTTTAAAAGTTCAATGTCCACTTGATTCTGACTCACGGCAACCCCATGTGTGTCATAGAGTTTTCAATGGCTGATTGTTCAGAAATAGATCACCAGGCCTTTCTTCCGAGTGCCTCTGGGTGGACTCAAACCTCCAACCTTTCGGGCAGCAGCCAAGCGCGTTAACCATTTGGACCTCCCGGGGACTCCTTCCTATGAAAAGAATCATGTAACACGTGACCCTTTGTGTCTGGCTTCTTTCACTTAGCATCATATTGTCACAGTTCATCCACATTGTAGCATACATCAGTACTTAATCTGTGTTGTTGAATTGGATTTTACTGTCAGACAAAGAACTAAAATGTGTTTGCACTTGGATTACTGAATGGGGTTATTTCATTCATTTCTGTGTAAAAGTTCTACAAATGTTGCTTTTAGCAATATGTGTTTAAGTGATTTCTAAAGTGACTTCCATCTGGAAGTATGTCTTGTCTGTAGAAAGGAAGGCTTCTGAATGAGAAACCCCCAGGGCAGGGCATCCAAGTTTGATGGGGTCTGATTCTTCTACAATTTGAGGGACCCGTTTTAGAAATATGGAGCCCTGGTGGCACAGTGGTTAAGAGCTCGGATGTTAACCGAAAGGTCGGCAGTTCAAATCCACCAGCTACTCCTTGGAAACCCTATGGGGCAGTTCTACTCTTGCCCTATAGGGTCACTATGAGACGGAATTGACTCCATGGCGACAGGTTTGGTTTGGTTTCGGGGTTTTTTTTTCCCCCTTTAGAAATATAAGATTATAAAATACAAGGTGAGGCCTTAGAAGGAGCTTAAGCTTCAGGTAAATCCACCTGAACTCAGATCATTGTTATAGAGGGCAGTGGTGGTTCAGTGGTACAATTCTTGCCGTCCACGCAGGAGACCCAGGTTTGATTCCTGGCCAAGGCACCTCATGCACAGCCATCACTGTCTGTTGCTGGAGGCTTGCATGTTGCTATGATGCTGAACAGGTTTCAACAAAGTTTCCAGACTAAGATGGACTAGGAAGAAAGGCCTGGCAGTCTCCTTCTGAAAATCAGCCCATGAAAACCTTATGAATTACAATGGTCTGATCCACAGCTGATCATTGGGATGGTGCAGGACTGGGCAGCATTTTGTCCTGTTGTGCATGGGGTCACCATGAGTTGGGGGCCAACTATATGGCACCTAAGAATAACGACAGTGGAGGTAAAAGCAGATTGCAGTGCGTTGAGGAGTGAGAGGAGGCCCCGGCCCCAGGGCTGAGGATGCCTTGGACCCAGGGCCTGGGCTGACTTTGCCTCCCACACCTATTGTATGTTATTTGTTGAGGTGTTTTTTTTTTTAACTTTGGACTGCCTGTTCATTCTGATATTTTCAGAATGGTTTGCTGCTTCAGTGTCCCAGTGATGTCATTTTTTGTGTCATGCAAGGTGTGTTACTGCTGTTTAAGGGGAATGATGGAGGCTTTATGACACCAAATGCAGTCCTGAGTCACTGAGGCATCAGCCTCAGCCGGCAAGCGGGAATTCTGGGATGCATTCCTGGCCAGTAGTGATGTTACCAGCGTCCAACCCAGCAGCAGGAAGTGAATAACCCGCACCAAATCCTCAGCCAGCACTCACCCTAGTGATTCACTCTAGGTTTGCTGGGCCACTAACCACAAGGTCGGATGTCTGAGTCCACCCAGAGGTGCCTTGGAAGAAAGGCCTGGCAATCTGTTTCTGAAAGGTCACAGCCTTGAAACCCTTTGGAGCGCAGTTCTGTTCTGACAGACATGGGGTCATCATGAGTCAGAATTGACTCAGCAGCAACTGTTGGTTCTAGTCAGGTCAGGCTAGACTCTGCTGCTGTAACAAACCAATCTCAACGGCTTTGTGTATCAAAATGTCTTTCTTACTCCTGCTAAGTCTGCTGAACCATTGCCTTTTGGGCCGAGGAAGGGGCAGTGGCCTCTGGGCATTTCTCCATCAGGCTGACGCAGTCCTTGTACCCCCAGGTGTGGCTCTGCGGGGGCAGCATGGAGGTCCTGCCGTGCTCACGGGTGGCCCATATCGAGCGGAAGAAGAAGCCATACAACAGCAACATTGGCTTCTACACCAAGAGAAATGCTCTCCGGGTGGCTGAGGTCTGGATGGACGATTACAAGTCCCACGTGTACATAGCATGGAACCTGCCGCTGGAGGTATGGCCAGCTTCCCTTCCCCCACACCCTGAAAGAGTGATCCTTGCTGCTTGGAGGCCACTCCTCAAACAGGTGCTCATACTCACTGTCTTTCTCTTCTCTAGAGAAACAGAGCCAGTGGTTGATATATATATACACACACCTACACAGAGAGACGTTTACTCCAAAGGATTGGCTCACGTGATTGTGGGGTAGTGGGGGCTGGCAAGTCCAAAATTCATAGGTCAGGTGGCAGGCTGGAGACTCCCTCAGGCTTGCAACCCAAGATCCATAGGTCAGGTGACCGGAAGAGTGCAAAGTGGAGAGATGATGCACGTTCTGCAAAAAATCTGTTTATAGTCTGGAGGCAATCCACACCCTAAGGAAACTCCCCTTTCAACTGATTGATTGCGTTAGATTGCATTATAGAAGGCAATTACATTGCATTACATTATGGAAAGTAACTCGTCTAGTATTTGGCCAAACCACCGGGAATCACAGCTTAGCCAAGTTGAAACGTAAAATGAACCATCACATTTGAAAAATCATGAGTGCATTTTGAGGGCATTCACAGACCTCCGAGTTTTAGAACCCCTGCTTTACATGGGAATTGGCATGATGGGAATCTCTAAATCCCTTTGCTGTGATGAGAGGGCTCTCGTATTTATCCTGGTCTTATTACATTGATCTACTGCACCTGCTGCTGGACATGTACTGTGGCCAGAAGGTTGTTGCCCAAAGTTTTGGCACCATACCCCATCATCTGCTCCCACTGCACGCTGCCATGGAGTTCCAGCTGCCCTGGGATGTGCCTACCGTGGGCTGAATCCCTTGTCTACGTGGCTCTTCAGCTCTCCCTTCTGCTCGGCCTGGAATACAGCCGAAGAAAGCCCCATGTTACTCCAGTCCCACTGGAGGATCGCACCCTGGTTGTGTGCTAGCTTGGTTTGAGTCCCAGCCTGGCCACTTAGTAGCTATGAGAGCTTGAACAAATCCACTTCTTTTTTCTGTACCTTAGTTTCCTCAGCTATAAAATGGGAATAATGACCGTTCCTCCTCCATAAGGTGATTGTAAGGACTAAATGAGTTTAATACACATGACATGCTCAGAGCGGCACCTGGCCTGGGATACCTGCTTGGTAATGTTGACGAGTGTCGTTAATCACAGTGGGGTGACCTGCCCCCTCCACCACAGCTGGGTTTTTCTCCTCAGCCACAACATCCATGGGTTTCCCTGAGGCACACCAAATGAGTGAACTGGGATTGGTTCCCACTGAGAGTTGGCAGCCCCTTTGTTTCAGGAGTCTGGAGCCCAGAATAGCAGAATTGCAGCTGAACATACACAGGCTTTATGGATCATGAGGATAAAAGTCAAGACTGTATATCATTGTTGTTAGAATTTTTGAAATACCTTTTTAAATACTTGGCTGAAAATCATCTATGGCCACATAGTACTTTGTAGTTGTTAAACTATAAGTGCTTTTACAACAAGATGGATTGACACAGTGGCTGCAACAATGGGCTCAAACATACCTACTATTGTGAGGATGGTGTAGGACCAGGCAAAATTTCATTCTGTTATACATAAGGTCGCTATGAGTCAGAGCTGACTCAGTGGCATCTAACAACAACAGCATTATTATTATTATTAGGCAGCCGTAGCGGCAAGCGCTAGGTTAAGTACTCGGCTGCTAACTGGAAGGTTGGTGGTTCGAACCCACCCGGTGGCCCCATGGGAGAAAGACCTGGCCATCTGCTCCCATAAAGATTACACCTAAGAACACCCTATGAGGCAGTTTTTTTCTGTTACTTGGGGTCACTATGAGTTGGAACTGACTTGACAGCACCCAACAACAACATTTTTAATAATTATAACAAACGTAAGCAACATTTGTTGAGTGCTTACTATGTCCCAGGTAGTCAGTAAGTTCCTTATTTGCATTATCTCATTCATCCTTCATGACAACCTCATGACACACAAACTGTCTGCCTCAGCTTCCGCATCTATAAATTGGGATTGTAGTAATACCTACTGCATAAGGCTGCTGTGAAGGTGGAAAGGAGGCTCAGAACAGAGCTTAGCTAATATTAAATGCTCAGTAAATGCCAGCTTGGCAGAACCTATTAGGATGCCCATTTTACAGATGAGGAAACCAAAGCTCAGGAGGCTAAGTGACTTGTTTAAGGCCCTACAGCTAGTCCATGGCAGGGCAGGGTGGAACTCACATCTTAACTCAGCCTTCCCCACTGCCCCACGACCTCAGTAGAATAGGCCTAAGAAAGATGATGAGACTTCTGGCCACAGCCCTAAGAACTCAGGTCTCCCGACTCTAGCCAGTGCTTTCTCCGTCACTGCAGACAGCCTTCCGCTGCCTGCTGCCAGTGGTACCTGGCCGTGCTTTTTAAAAAATGACCATTTTCATTGATCGTGCAAAGTATATTAAAAACAAAGAGTTAAAATTGTTTCTTAGGTTTGTCTTTGCATTTTAATGTTTGGCATTTAAAGGGGTTTTCCTTTAAAAGCACTGTTTGACAGCCCAAACCTTAGTGAAATGATTTAAACCCTTCTCCAAAAACACTGCCTGGTCCCAGAGAGAACATCCAGTCTCCACTAATCCACGGCCATCTTGCAGCTGAGTCTGCTAAGTCATATTTCAGATAACTTTATTTTCTCCTGTCAGCACACAGCAGCCCATTACAGGTTCATGTCTATAAAAGCAGAGTGAATTATTCATTAGAACATCGTTACAAGCTTTGCAATGGAAAATTATTTTCACTTCTGCATATAATGAACTTTACAAAGAGCCAGCAAAGAGGGAAATTACACATGTATAGGAAAGAAAGACGGGAGGTGGTGATAGGCACTTATTTTCTTGTTTTAATCAAATCATCCCTCTAATTCCTGGCTCAGGTAGTTACTGAGGTAGCGTGGAAGATGTCACGCTGAGCAGAGGTCATCTGCGCTGGTGTGTCCCGGGACTCTTTCACGAAGTGAGGACAAGGACAGCTGCTGTCGTCTGGGGACTGTGGTTGGGGAGCAGGAGTCTCTGACTCGGTTCTAGATGATTCAGGTTTCTGTTAGTTGCTGTGGAGTCGGCTCTGACTCCTGGTGACCAATGTACAACAGAATGAAATGCTGCCCAGTCCTGCATCCTCTTCAGGACACTTGCATCCACTGTTGTGGTCACTGTGTATTTTGAGCGCCTTCCACCTAGGGGCTCATCTTCCGCCACTATATGCGACAATATTCTGTTGTGATCCCTCCGGCTTTCATCGGCTAATTCTAGAAAGTAGATCGCCAGGCCTTTCTTCCTAGTCTGTCTTAATCTGGAAGCTCCACTGAAACCTGTCCACCATGGGTGACCCTTCCTGACATCTGAAATACTGATGGCATAGCTTTCAGCATCACAGAAATGTGCAACCACACTGTAGGAGACACTGACAGATGGGTGGGGGAGATGATTCAAGTGGATTTCCATAAACCAACCTCCTGAGTAAGCTTAAGATCTTCTCTCTGTAGGGGTTCCCTGATGGTGACTCCACCTGCCCCCTCTGGCCGGAGCCCCACAGTCACTCACACCCTTTTGCTTCTCTCTACTTCCAGAATCCAGGAATTGACATCGGTGATATCTCTGAAAGAAGAGCATTAAGGAAAAGCTTAAAGTGTAAGAATTTTCAGTGGTACCTGGACCACGTCTACCCAGAAATGAGAAGATACAACAATACTGTTGCGTATGGGGAGGTAATTAAGATCACGCAAGCTCTCGGCCTGGGATGCTGTTCAGTGTGCTGTGTGTTGCCTTGCTGGGGGTAGCTAGGCAACAGAGTATTCATTCATTCCCTTAGCCGTCCATCAGTGAGAGGTTTGTGCAGGGACATCCCTGACAGCAAGGCTGTCTCAGGCAGATGAGGAGATGTGTAACACACTGTACAACGTGGGCCTGGATACATGGCCGTGGCAGCCTGCTCTGCCTGAGGAAGAGACTGGGCCTTGAGTTCTGTTTGGAACATTTTGATTTTGATTTTGAGGACATATAAATGGAGACATTGAGCATTAAGTCGGGTCTGTAGCTCAGGAGTCACTCATACTCATCGCGACCCTATAGGACAGGATAGAACTGCCCCATAGGGCTTCCAAGGAGTGGCTGGTAGATTCAAACTGCCAATCTTTTGGTTAGCAGCTGAGCTCTTAACCAGTACGCCACCTATGAGTCGCAATCGACTCAATGGCATTGGATTTGGTTTTTTTTTGGTTTAGTTCAGGAGAGGCTTCTTCCAAAGCAGCTCTAGTATTCAGTGCTCAGTGCCAGGGCTCAGCGCCACTTTCTGCTGAAGAAAGCACAGAGCTGCTCCTCACAGATTATCTGTAATGAGATAATATCCCCTATTTAAACATTAAAACAAATTGAATACAAATACTATAAATAGTCATTTTAGAAAATTTTGAAAGTAATAATAGCCACAAACATTTATTGAGTGCTTTTTATGTGCCAGGCACTATTCTAAGTGCTCTTCACATACTAATTCATTTTACCTTCACCTTATGAGGTGTAGGTGTATTATTATCCCCATTATATTGATAAGAAGGCCACAGACATTTAATGACTTGCCTGTGGTCACCCAGCTCATCAGTCATGGAGCCAGGACTAGACACAGGCATGCTGACTCCAGAGAGAATGTGGACATTTGATATATGGCATTCAGTGCTGTGTGTGTACTCATATATACGCATATATGTTTATATATGTGTGTGTACACATACACACATACACATATGGTTGTTGGGTGGCACAAATGATGTAAGTGCTCAACTACTAGCCAAAAGGATGGTAGTTCAAACCTACCCAGAAGCACCTTGAAAGACAGGCCTGGCAATCTGCCTCCAAAACGTCACAGCCTTGAAAATCATATGGAGAAGTTCTACTCTGACACATACTTGTTAGATGCCGTCAAGTTAACTCTGAGTCATAACAACCCCTTGTGTGTCAGAGTAGAACTGTGCTTGATAGGGTTTTCAATGGCTGGTTTTTTGGAGGCAGATTGCCAGGCCTTTCTTCCAAAGTGCCTCTAGGTAGACTTGAACCTCCAAACTTTTGGTTAGCAGCCAAGCATGTTAACCATTTGCACTAACCATGGATTCCATATGCATACATGTTTATTCATTTATTTATTGTATTTTAGACTAAAACTGTGCTGTCCACAATGCCTTATAATTTAAAATTTCACTTAATAGTATACAGGGAGTACTCTCCTATGTCATCAAGTATTTTTCTGCAACATTATTAATATATGCATGTGATTGCATCTTTTGTGTGTGTGGTGCTTTGCTTGAAAATTTAAACATTCAGATTGCTGCCGGTTTGAAAATACCATAAATACCACAGCTGAGAACACCCTTACATACAAGTCTCGGTTCATCTGCTTTATCCCCTCCGTGAGTGTGGTTTTAGGCGTGGAGTTGGGGACACAGAGTCAGGCCTGGCTCAGGGAGTGGGAGCTGTGGCCCCCAGAGGCGGCAGCAGAGAAGCCACCTGCTGGGTCTGGCATTTGGTTCTCTTTCCTGGGCTGCAGGGGACTCCCTGTGATGACCAGGCCGAAGCTAAGAAGACTGTTTGTTTGATTTAGAGTGTTTACATTTTCTCTACAGCTGTGAATTTCCCTGTTTTATGCCTCATGCCTATATAGTTGTCTAGAAAGTCAGTCAAGGCCTGGTTAAACCATCTGACTGACGGTGGCATCTAGCATGGGAAGTTCATTTCTTGGAGTGGCAGTCTGTCCAGAAGTCAAGAACGTGTGAAGACTCTGGAGCCAGCCTGCCGGATTCAAATTCTAGTGGCCTGTTACCAGCTGTGGCCCTTCTCAGATTCCCTTCCCTCGTTGATAAAATGGGGAAAATAAAAGCATCTGCTTCATCGGGTGACATGAGCTATGAAGTGCAGAGTTTTTAGAACAGTCCCTGACTTGCTGCATTAACTATTCTAGGTTCTAACTGCCTTGTCTTTTCTTCATCAAATAAGAGCGTGTATTATTTTTCAGGTTATCAAAGTAAGACCAGAGTCCCTGGGTGGTACAAACAGTTAAGCCCTTGAATATTAGCCAGAAGGTTGGCAATTCTAACCCACCCAGAGGTGCCTAAGACAAATTGCTTAGCTCTGTGGAAAAGAAATCAATTTGCATCCTTATAGCTCACCATATACCACATAGATTTCAGACAGATATAGAGCATTAAGTGAAAGAAGTGAGACCATAAGGAAATAGATATGAGTCTGGTCTCTGAATGAGGAGGGGCTTTCTAAGAATGAAAGCCACGCAAGGCAGTGCAAAAGAAAAGGATGAGTCTGAGCACATAAATAGTAAAATAATCTGTACATCAGCTGGAAGTCCTGGTGGTGTAGTGATTAAGAGCTATGGCTGCTAACCAAACGGTTGGCAGTTTGAATCCACTAGCTGCTCCCTAGAAACCCTATGGGGCAGTTCTGGTCTGTCCTATGGGGTCACTATGAGTCAGAATCGACTTGATGGCAATGGGTTTGGGTTTTTTTTATACGTCAATTGGATAGGGAAATAATATGCCAGACTGGAAATATGTATGCCACAAATAGTACAGATACAGGGATAATACCATTTATATATGATGAGCTCAAATACATTTGAATAAAATCCAGCAACACTAATATCCCAAAAGAAAAATAGACATAGTACAGGGAAGGCCCACTTAACACAAGAAGAAATACAAATGGTTGAAAAACATATAAAAAATTTAAATTTATTTCATAATCAAAGAAATTACAATAAATTTTTAAACACATTGAGATGCCTTTTTCCCCTACCAAATGAACCTAGATTTAGTTTTGGAAAGTATGTTGGTACTTTGCTGGCAAGGTCTTGGTGATATGAAAAATCGCATATCAGAGAGTGCACACTGAAACCAGCTTTTTAAGAAGCCGTTTAAACCACAGGCTTATTGATAGTCATACTTCTATCCCCCCTCTTATGCTAAGCAAATACTGTAAAGTGGGGACAAAGATGTAAGAGCAGAATTGTTCATCTCAGTGATTTTTTTGAGAGAGGGAGCAAAACTTTAACTTGAAGGAAATGGTTGATTAACTATAACATAATATAATCATGGTTTGAAATATTTTGCAGCCGTTACAAAAGCTGTGTAGGAAAGGTCAATGACATGAGAAAAACACTGATAATATAGGAATGCTGAAAAAGAGAAAGTCAGGATTATATACTGTAATGGAGACGTGTTACACACAACATGGATGAACCTTGCAAACGTTAAACCAAAACCAAACCCGTTGCCGTCGAGTTGATTCTGACTCATAGCAACCCTATAGGACAGAGTAGAACTGCCCCATAGGGTTTCCAAGGAGTGGCTAGTGTATTTGAACTGCCATCCTTCTGGTTAGCAGCCATAGCTCTTAACCACTGTGCCACCAGGGCTTCTTGAAAATATTATGCTGAGTGAATTAGTCGCAAAAAGACGAATACTATGTGATCTCACTTATATACAATAGGCAAACAGATAGAAACCAAAGCTTATTGGTGGTCACCAGGAGCGGGAGAGGGTGGAAAGGAGGAGTTATTCCATAGAGGGCATTGAGTTTATGGTAATGTGGTAGAATATTTTGAAAAAGGATAGTGATAATGGTCGTGCAACATGAAGAGTGTAATCAATGTCACTGAATCATACATGTAGAAATTGTTGAATTGGTAAATGTTTTGTTATGTATATTTTTACCACAATTTAAAAAAAAAACTAGCATATTATTTAAATAAAAGCAAACACTGTACTGGCTACAGTTTAGATTAAAAGAAAGGAGAATAGCCTGGGGAAATGGAGATGGTAGCTGTGGTTACCTCTGGGTGAAAGGACTGCAGACAGTTTTGTGGGGGGGCTTTTTCATGTTTTTCCAATTTTGACTGATGTTTATGTGATAATTTTATAATTAGAAAAAAAGTGGTTATTAGAAAAGAAAAAATAAATATGGGGAAATGCTAGAAGATGGCCAGGGCTGCTGTGTACAGCTGCACACACTGTGCACTGTGCAACTGCAGGGGCTGCTGCTCACATAACTGCAGCGTAAGTGATGTCCCTGGAGCTGTGCAGTGGGGTGTCTGGGCAGGTCACATAGATCTCATTGTCTGACTTTTGGAAAGGGGAGCTTTTTTCTTTGCAAATTTTCCTCTTTTAAAAAAAAAATAAATTCAATACATACTACATTCTATAGAAAACATAAAGAAGAAAGCAAAACTTATTCCAAATCCCAATTCCCAGATAGGATCGATGTTAACGTTTTAGGGCATTTGCTTCTATTACTGCTTCTCCTTTATAGTTTACATCGTTCATTTTCCACATACATTTCTGTTTGAGAGGCTGTCCCCAGGCCAATGAATAGTTCTACTTTTTATGCTTCTTGCTCTTTCCTAATTTATAATTAGTTTGTTTTTTTGGCTTTAAAAAGCTTTTTAGTCTTGTGGATCTTATGCATATTGTTCTTCAGTACATTATGATTACAGCTAATTAAAAAAAAAAAAAAGCCTCTGAGCCTTTCTGTGTCAGAATCAAGGGTCAAGTGCATGTAACACAAGAATTTTAAATCTTTCCAGGGCCCCTCACCAAGTCGGGATGTTTAAAACAACAACTACTACCATTTACTAACAACATTTTCTCATAAAAGAAAGACCATGCCAACTTTTTAAAAAGCTGGTAGGAAGGACAAAAATGTCAGATTAAAGGCAATCAGTAAGAAATGATAGCTGGACTTCCGGCAAGATGGCGCTCTAGGCAGAAACACCACGCCGTCCCTCCACAACAAAGATCCGAAAAACTAAGCCAAACAGAGAATCAACAATCCTGAAACCC
>NW_004444013.1:7642925-7720814 GCF_000243295.1 Trichechus manatus latirostris
AGTACACATATTTATGACATTGGTTAACAATCCCATGACATGTCAACACTCTCCCTTCTCGACGTTGGAGGACTTTTTTTTTTTTTTGGTGAAAATATACATAGCCAAAGTTACACCATTTCAAACATTTCTATGTGTACAATTCAGTGACATCGATTACATTCTTCCAGTTGTGCTGCTATTCTCACTATCCTTTCCCAAATTATTCCATCACCATTATCTTCAGATCACTGCCCCCTAGGCTTCCCATCAAACCTTTTGAGTTGCTGTTATCAATTTGATCTCACATAGATAATTCTTTTTTTTAAAAAAAAAAAAAAAAGAATTTTAACACACTTTTTCCCCGACTGTGAATTTTCCAGTCTTTGTTAATGTTATCTGGGATTTTCGACCCAAATATTATTGTATTTTACTTACATTTTATATTTTCTTTAAGAATAATTTTTTAATCAAGTTCACTTTGGTAACAGAATTTACCGTTCTTTAGACAACTCTGTCTTTAATGCTCACTCCTACTAGTCTTTTTTCAGCACACCCAGACCCCAGGGAAGGGCCAGAGGGCAGAGGCGTCTGAGCAAGAATCAGCCCTGGGCCCCTGCCTTACCTGCAACAGTCTAGTCCCTAGGCCCACTTAGATAACAAACTCCTTTTCCTTGAGTTTTTAAAAATTTTCATTCGTCTGTGTTAGCTGGATTGTATTTTCAAATAATTTTTAAAGAAAGATATATTGATGCTTTATACCCTTCCTCTGAAGTGTATGGGATGTTGCCTTTCCACATGATAAAAAGCTCTGTACTGTGCACAGAAACATTCGGCCGCCAAGCTCCTATGCTCAAAACTCCCTGATCAGCTTGCCCTTGTGGCCTGAATTACCCTCTGCTCCTAGTTCACGCTTCATCATCTTTTTTTTTTTTTTCTTTTACTTATCCCATATTTTCTGTGAAATATAACACACATAAACCAAAACTCCGTTGCCGTCAAGTCGATTCCAACTCATGAAGACCCCATGTGTCACACAGTAGAACTGAGACTGAGCTCCATAGGGCTTTCTAGGCTGTAATCTTTACAGAAGCAGATCACCACGCCTTTCTTCTGCAGCACCGCTGGGTAGGTTCGAACTGCCGATCTTTAGGTTAGTAGATGAACACAAACCAAAAATCCATGTAGCCACTGCCTGGGTAAACAAATAGAACATTACCAGCATCATTTCTACTTACCTTTTTCAACACTTAGCTCAGGAATCACGTCCTCTTGGTAATTGTCTCTGAACCCGGCATAAGGATGTCCTCCTTGGCAGCCTAGGCATCTTCCAGTCATTGTACTAGCCACCTCACATAACCTTCTTCCTGTGTCTCGCTCCCTGGGACCGTGGACTACTGCAGGGCACAGACTGTTTTGTTTATCTTGGTCTTCACTGTACCTAGCACAGTGCCAGGCACTCACCAGGCCCTCTGTCAGTATTTATTAAATTACCAAATGATACATTTGATAGTATAGGCATTAAAACAAAAGTTAAAAGCCTGGCATCCTGAAATCATTATAGGGGACAAATATGCCATAAAATAATTAATATCCTTAATATGTAAAGAGCTCTTATGAATCTACAATAAAACCACTTAAGATCCCAGTGAAGAGGAGAAATGAGCATAAACAAATAATTCTAAAATGGGAAATAATTGCTAAACATTCAAAATTTGCTATTATTAAAATAAATGTAATTTATCAAAACAATAAAAATCCAAAAACCAGTTGCCGGTTGAGTTGACTCTGACTCATGGCAACCCCATGTGTTTCAGAGTAGAACTGTGCTCCGTAGCATTTTCAGTGGCTGATTTTTTGGAAGTAGATCACCAGGACTTACTTCCGAGGCACCTCTGGGTAGACTCAAACCTTCAAACTTTCAGTTAGCAACCAAGCATATTAACCGTTTGCACCACCCAAGGACTCCCATCAAAACAATAGGGTGATGGACAGTTTTGGAAATGGATGGAGTTGATGGTTGCACAACATGATGAATGTAATTAATGTCACTGAATTGTACGTGGAAAACATGTTGAAATGGCAAACGTTTTGTTTTATATGTACATATTTATTGCAATTAAAACAAATATTTTTAAATGATTACACTGATAAGCATTTATGTACCTTGTGGATGGGAATATGAATTAGTTCAAAGCTCCCAGAACGCTGCTGGGCAGCATTTGTAAAGAACATTCTGATGTCTGTACCCTTTGTAGTATAATCCCAGTTCCAGGATTCTGTTCTTAAGAATATAATCTATAATAGGAGCAGAGCTTTATGCATAAAAGTTGCTCATCACAGCCAGGATGCAACAAAATTCAGTTGTCCAAAATATTAGGGAAAACATTAGTGGATTGTGTTAAAGGATTGTGAACGATTTTTCTTTTGTTGTGTGTTTTCCAAAAATGTCTCAAATGAGATGGTGTTGCTTTTATAATCTTAATAATTTTTTTAAAAGTCATTAAAATGAACCTGCTCACGTTCTGCCCGAAGAACAGCATATCCTTGGCCTCTCTTTCTAGATTTATTCCTAGTTAGCTTGGTTTCCACAGAGAATGTACACCTGGAAAAACCAAACAAAATCTGTTGCCATCTAGGCAACTTTCGACTCATAGTGACCCCGACAGAGTAGAACTGCCCCATAAGGTTTCCTAGGCTGAATCTTTATGGAATCAGATCATCAGATCTTTCTCCTGTGGAGCCACTGGGTGGTTTCAAACTGCCAGCGATTCAGTTAGCGGCCGACCACAAACCACACACGCCACCTAGGGACCGTACACCTGGAGGGGAGTGAATACATACATATGGGGAAGACCAGCATTGCCGTTTTCCACACTGGCTGAAATTGCATGCAGCGTGGTGGATGGGATAGATCCCAGTATAGAATGCAGAGTGCCTGGAGGTCCGAATTAGGTGAAAGTTATTGCACACTAGCAAAGAGACATCTTGCAGGACTTCTGTCTGTTTCCCTGCAGAATGCATTCCAAGCACCCGGGATGGTGCCTGGGACAGCGAAGGCATTCAGTAGATATTCTTTGACTATATAAATAAACATTGCTAGAGCTTTTCATGATGGCAGGGTTTTTGTTTCCTTTTTTGACTACTGTTTTTCATGCCTAATTGGGTGGCACAAATTGTTCAGCGCTAGGATGCTGAGAGGTTGGCAGTTTGAGTCCACCCAGAGGCACCTTGGAAAAAAGGCCTGGTGATCTACTTCTGAAAAATCAGCCATTGAAAACCCTAGGGAGTGCCCTTCTTCTCTGACACACGTGGGATCACCAGGAGTTGGAATCAACTCAGTGGCAATTGGTTTGAATTTTTGTTTGTTTGTTTGTTTGGTTGGTTGGTTGGTTGGTTATGCCAGTGACGGAGTCCCTGGGTGGTGTAAAGGGTTAACACACTTAGCTGCTAACTGAAAGGTTGGAGGTTCGAGTCCACCCAGAGGCACCTCGGAAGAAAGGCCTGGTGATCTGCTTCAATCAGCCATTGAAAACCCTAGGGAGTGCCCTTCTCTGACACACGTGGGATCGCCATGAGTTGGAATCAACTCAATGGCAATTGGTTTAAATATTTTGTGTGTTTGGTTGGTTGGTTGGTTGGTTATGCCAGTGACGGAGTCCCTTGGTGGTGTAAAGGGTTAACACACTTAGCTGCTAACTGAAAGGTTGGAGGTTAGAGTTCACCCAGAGGCACCTCGGAAGAAAGTCCTGGTGATCTGCTTCCAAAAAATCAGCCATTGAAAACCCTATGGAGTGCAGTTCTACCCTGACACACATGGGGTCGCCATGAGTCTGATGGCAACTGGAACGTCAGTAATGACCTGGAATGTCACTAATGATCCCCAGAGTTATTAAAACCCAGCGTGGATGCAGAGGCCCATTTAGAATTTGTTTGTACGTCTCAGTTCCCACTCTGACCTCTCCCTGAGTTGTCTACAGACCTGACATCTGAGGAACCAGTACTATGTCCAGAAAGTCCCCATGATCCTCTTTCATGCTAAGGATGAGGAAGCAGAGGGAGTGGGGATCAGACCACCCAGTACATGGGCGGAGGGCTGGAGTCCAGGCCACCACTGAAGGACTCATGTTTCTTTCCAAAGTGACCACCTCACAGGCTTCAGCTGAGTCCTTACTTGGGGGGCTCCAAGGCATATGGGGGAACCGTGGCTGGGAAACAGCAGCCCCACTAGCTGAGCTCTGACTGGTATTGTTTTGCCCATTCCTGCAGCTTCGCAACAACAAGGCAAAAGATGTCTGCTTGGACCAGGGGCCGCTGGAGAACCACACAGCAATACTGTACCCGTGCCACGGCTGGGGGCCGCAGGTAGGAATCCATCTCTGACCAGGAAGGGAGTAAAGTCACCGGCCCACTGGGGCCTTGTGAGACTTCTGGAAACTTCTGTCACCCTCCTTTTGGTGGTTGTTACCTGCTCTGTCATCTCTTCTAAGCTTTTGATAAGAAGGTGGGGGCTTTCTGCCTTTTTCTCTAAAGAAGCTAGGGAAAATATTCCTAAGTGGTTGCATCAATATTAACGGGATCAATATGGACTTTTCATACTAAAAGGAAAACATGAATAAACTGCAAAATCACTTGTCGGTGTGCCAGAATAGAACACATGTACGTATGCTGCTGCTGTTGTTAATTGCTGTCAAGTCGATTCCTACTCATGTGTGCAGCGTAGAACTGCTCCATAGGAATTTCAAGGATGTGACCTTTCAGAAGCAGATTGCCAGGCCTCTCTTCTGAGGTACCTCTGGGTTAGTAGTTGAGTGCCTACCCATGTGCGTCACCCAGAGATTCCATGTGCACATGCTGTAGTTATAGCCAAATGTACTTGCTCACAACTCCAAAGAAATGGTTAGCTGATTCCTCCATGAGAACCTGACTGACATGTCCATCTGCAAAGACCAGCATTAGTTCAATGGTAAGTATGACCTTGAGCGGCATTGCTGGTACGAGAGCAGAGTGCTGAGTGGGAGGGGAAGATGCACACAGTGACGTTTCCCAGAACACATGTGTTCTCTGGTTCCTCAGGAGAACACACTAGATAACTTCAAAAGGGCACGGTGATTATCCAGGAAGTATAGCTAGAGCCCTGATAACTGAATTTCCTTTGACAACTTGGTGCTAGCTTTGTGTGTATAAATCAGTGTTGTTAGAGCTTTTCACAATGGCAAGGTTATTTGCTTTCTGACTACTGTTTTGCATGCCTCCTTGGGTAGTACAATTGGTTAAGCCCACCATTGGACTTGACACCTGTTACAGTTTAAACCATCGTTGTGTTAACCAGTAGTGACAAAGGCAGGCTCCAAACTGAGCAGACATTTATATTCAGTTCCAGAGGAGCGCTGGATAGCTGGATTCTAAGACTCACAGAAGGTCAGAGGACCTTCTCTCTCCGGGTCTCAGTGTGTTCATCTGTACAAGGTGCCCTGTAAGTTCCCTTTGCTCTCTCCCGTGTTCTGTGAACACACACACACAAACCCATTGCCATCAAGTTGATTCTGACTCATAGAGACCCTGTAGGACAGAGTAGAACTGTCCCACAGGGTTTCCAAGGCTGTAATCTTTACAGGGGAGCGCTGATGGTGTAGTGGTTAAGAGCTCAGCTGCTGACCAAAAGGTCAGCAGTTCGATTCCACCAGCCACATCTTGGAAACCCCATGGGGCAGTTCTACTCTGTCCTATAGGGTTGCTATGAGTCAGAATTGACTCGATGGCAGTGGGTTTTTCGGTTTTTTTTTTTAAATCTTTACATGAGCAGATCACTAGATCTTTTCTCCCATGGAGTGGCTGTTGAGTTTGAATCGCTAACCTTTCAGTTAGCAGCAGAGCACTTAACTACCGCATCACAGGGCTCTTTTGAACACACACACCCACATGCAAACTGACATCCATCGGTCACGCATGGACTCACAAAGGCTCGTGGGTTTTCTCTGCACAGAGCTGCTTTGCTTCCCCACTGGGCCAGTACCCAGAAAGAGCAGAATTGTGTTCCTTCTGCCACCACCACATGGATGATGGACACCGCAGCCCAGACCTTTCGAGTGTCCTCTGACCTGGTGGCTTTTCCAAAGGTGGATGATTAATGCCAGATGGGTTACAGGTGGAATCCTGAGTCATTGACATTGCAGCAACTTTGGGAGACAGACAAGCAGCATGAGGAAACTGAGGCCCACAGTCGAATACCTGTGAGCAAAGCAAAACTACAACCCAGGCCCTCCAGCACAACCAAAGCACGTAAAATTCACATCAAGTCCATTTAACACCATGAGTATTTGAGTCCTGCCACATGCCTATAAATAGATAGCTGCCATCTAGTCCACTCCAACTCATGGGAACCTTACGTACAACAGAATGAAATGTGGTCCAGTCCCGCATCATCCTCATGATTGCTGGCATGTTCAGATCCATCACTGTGGCTACTGTGCCACTCCATCTCACCGAGGGTTTCCCTCACCCTCACCAGCCCTCTACTTCACCAAACACAATGTCCTCCTCCGGTGGTTGACCCCTCCTGATGACAAGTCCAAAGCAAGCAAGTCACGCAGTGTTTTGTTGTGCTCCATAGGATTTTGATTGGCTAATTTTGGGGTGGCATAGTGGTTGAGAGCTTGGCTACTAAGCAAAAGGTCAGCAGTTCAAATCCACTAGCCACTCCTTGGAAGCCCTATGGCGCATGCTTTGGATCCAGGGTCCCTGTGCTGAGAAGCTTCTAGACCAGGGGAAGATTGATGACAAGGACCTTCCCCCAGATCTGACAGAGAGAGAGAAAGCCTTCCCCTGGAGCTGGCACCCTGAATTTGGACTTCTAGCCTCCTAGACTGTGAGAGAATAAACTTCTGTTGGCTAAAGACGTCCACTTGTGGTATTTCTGTTACAGCAGCACTAGATGACTAAGATACCCCTCAAACCTAGTGGTCAGGCTGAGATGGCTAGGGATAGATACACGAAGTGAGAGTACACAGAGGGTGGGAGGCAGGGCCCAGAACACCCACCGCATCTCCTCCAGCCAGGCGGCAGAGACCTGGACATGGAACCTAGAGGTTCACTTTGTATGTGACCATCATTTTGAGAAATGCCAGTGGTAGCTTTCAGAATAACACTTAACTCCTAGGCTGCTTTTTCCAGTCTTCTGAATAAGTGACATTTGAACTCAGTACTTGTCGTTGCTAGCTGCCGTGCAGTCAGCCCCCATCTCATAACAGCCCCATGCACGGTGCAACAAAACACTGCCCAGTCCTACGCCATTCCCATGATTGGTTGCAGATCAGACCACTGTGCTCCACAGGGTTTTCATTGGCTGATTTTCAGAAGTAGATCACCAGGCCTTTCTTCCTAGTCTGTCTTGGTCTGGAAGCTCTGCTGAAACCTGTTCAGCACCATAGCAACACACAAAGCTCCACTGACGAATGGTGGCTGTGCATGAGGTACATTGGCTGGGAATCAAACCCGGGTGTCCCACATGGAAGGTGAGAATTTTAGCACTCAACCACCAGTGCCTCATCCTGCTAAACTAGGAGCCCTATTCTCCCATCCCTCACGTGCCTTCGCATCTTTTTAAACCACTTTATAAAGTGCTGTGGCAAACAGAGACTGCATCAAAGCTCCTGTCACAAGGCAACTCCCAGAAGAAGGAACTGGTGCTCCACGGACATTGTTAGCTTAATTAATGGACTCTTTGTCGTAATTTATTATCCAACAGCAATTAAATGGAGATAAAATCGGCATCAAGGAGGGTAATTTCCTGTCTTGCAACATGTGTTTGTCAACAAGATGAAATGGTCCGCGCCACTCAGGGAACCTGCTCCCACGGAGGTGTCTCTCTGAATCCTCGTTACTAGCAAACATCTGCTTCTTTCTTGAGCCTACATTTTATTTAAAAGTGGAACATCAAGACCCAGCAGCAGCCTTTGGTGTCAGCTTGAACCATTAACAGCAGGAAGTTTTGGGCGAAGGAGGCCCACAGCACCCCCAGCCAGGTGCCAGGGGTGCTCAACAGAATGGTACCATTGCCTCCCTGGGCCCAAGTGCAGGGCGGGCCCCCAAGCCAGAGCAACCATCGGAAAACCCAACAGCTTCGGCTGCGCCGGGAGTCCCTGGGTGGTATAAACAGTTAATATACACAGCTGCCAACCAAAAGGTTTCTGGTTCACGTCCACCCAGAGGCACCTCAGAAGAAAGATCTGGCGATCTACTTCCAAAAAGTCAGCCACTGAAGACCCTATGGATCACAGTTCTGTTCTGACATACGTGGGTTCGCCAGGAGTCAGAATCAACTCAGTGGTAACTGTTTTTTTTAATGAACAAAGCTGTGTGTTAGGCCTTAATATAGTGATCATATGGCCTCATTTGCCAGGAGAGTTTATGCCTATTATCCAGCTTAATTTTTTTTTTAATTTATAATACTCTCTCTAATAACGTACTTGTTTATTTTTTTCATTTTTAAGGTAAAGTTCACTCTTTATATAACGTATAGTTTTGCCAAGTGTTGACAAACACGCATGATCAAGTAACCACACCAAGATACAGAGCAGTTCCATCACCCCACATATTCCCCCAGAGCCCCTTTTTAGTTGCTTTTATGCACATCAAATTTGAGGACCAACTCAACTGGGAGTGTTTGTGGAAACCACCCATGCACCTGGACTGTAGACGTTACCCAAGCCATCCTGACATGGGCTCCTTCCCTGAGCTGAGGACCACAGATAGTCAGGAGCCGGGGCCCGGGACAATGGGTGTGACCCACCAAAGGTTCACAGGGACATGGCCCTGGTGAATCAACAAGTGCTCTTTGGAACAGCTAATGTCTGTCATGGGTGTTGTTAGCTGCTATTGAGTCAGATTCGACTCATGGCAACCCCATATACAACAGAATGAAACGTTGCCCAGTCCTGCACCATCTTCCTAATCATTGATATCCTTGAGTCCACTGTTGGAGTCAGTGGGTATTCTGAATGCCTTCTAACCTAGAGAGTTCATCTTCCAGCACTGTATCAGACAATATTTTGTTGTAATCTATAGAGTTTTCATTGGCCAATTTTTGGAAGAGATACCAGGCTTTTCTTCCTCGTCTGTCTTAGTCTGGACGCTCCACTGAAACCTGTGCACCATGGGTGACCCTGCCAGTAAGAAATACCAATGACATAGCATTCAGCATCACAGCAACATGCAAGTGACCACAGTATGACCCACTGACAGATGGTGATGGAGTATCGGTAATGAGACATTCTTAAAATGAGGTTGGCCACCGTGGAGAGGAATTGAGGGGGTTAGTTACTATTTGAGGGGTGTCAGGCTGTGTCCCAAGGACCTTTCTTTTCTGATTCAATGGGTTCAGGGGATGCGGTCCCTGGGTAGTGCAAACAGTTTATACCCCTCTACCAGCTGAAAGGTTGGTGGTTGAACCCACCCGGCGGCACCATGGAAGGCCTGACGATCTACTTCATAAAGATTACAGCCTAGAAAGCCCTGTGGAGCTCAGTGCTACTCTGTAACACATGGCATCACCATGAATCGGAGTTGACTCGACGGCAACGGATTTGGTTTACTGATTTCTTTATTTTATGGTTTGGGTTCAGGGAAGGGTACCAGAGGTCTCTCCCCCGGTTATCATCCACAGGATGCATTCACTCTTCCTCACCCTTCTTTTCTAGAAGCCTCCATTCCTTCCCTCAGTTAATTTATCACCAGAGTGACAGATGAGAGTTCTTTCATCCCCTAATTAAACATAATCTGATCTTGGACTCAATCTTCGACAGCTTCGTCTTTGAAGCGATACAGCATCGAACACCTTGTCCTTATGACGCGTTGTGCCAGTGAGCTCTGGAGCCCCACGGAGTGACAGGTCTCTGGTGAGCTATTAGCACATATGAGCGTCTCCAAATCCTCAGAGAACACTGAAGCTAGTGACAGCCAGCAGCCTCTTGGCTTCCCCATAAAGTCAAATAATCTTAGGATGCTGGGGATGAAGGCTTGGAGACCAAACTGGAATTAACACCCAAGGAAAGATGGCCTTGACCCAGATTCAGGGAGCGTGCCTCCCACCAGTTGGTAAGAAGCACACCCAGCCATCATCCCTTTCCAGTTCTGGGAGCCAAATTCATAAAGAGCACCCTAAAGGAGAGAGAACACTTAACCAGGGAAACTGCAGGCCTGGTAGGAAAGCAGGGCTGGAGGACTGAGGTCAAGTACATCTTCTTATGCTGAGGAAACCCAGCACACACAAAGGTGAGGGATGAGACGGACCAGTGGAGAAAATGCCTGGTGTTCTACACCTCTGAGATTTGACCCCGTGAGTCTGTACAGCTCATTTCCATTTCCCGTGCCATATGTGTACATTCATGTCGCTTTGTTGCAGAGTGGGGATATTAAGAGTTCTTTTCTTGTTCCTCTGACTCATCTCAAAATATTCAAAATCTTTCTGGTTTTGTTACTTCAGGGTTGTTGGCTTCTGCCTTCCCACCCTGCCTCTGCCCAGCCCCAACTAGGTTCACCCAGCCTCACCCAGCCCCACCCAGCCCCCTCTAGCCCTACCCAGCCCCTTCAGACCCCTCCTGCCCCAACCAGCCTCCTGCCCCACCTCCAGTCCACCTAGCCCTCTGTGCCTCCCTGGTATCCTCCTTCTCTGTGACCTCTTTGAAATGCAGGGTTAAACTCCGATCCCACTTCCTGAGACTTTCTGGAGCCTTGGGAGCCCCAGGCCTCTCTCGCAGCCATCTGCTTTGCTTCCCTTCTCTGTTTCCAGTCCCCAGTTCCCCCTTTCTAATTATTCCTGAAAAGTGGGTCTCCAGGTTCACAAATAGGTAATCAGAGTGCTTGCTTTCCTAAATGGTACCCAGAAGTAAATTCACATGTGTTTGATTCGGCTTAAGGAGGATTCAAGGTTAAGGAGGAATTGCTATACTGCTTGCTCCTTTCTTTCCAGAATGGACTGATGAGCTCCTCTTTCCAGGAAATCAGAATTACAACCAGAAATTCTTTTCGAATAGAGGTTCTTAGTTAAGTTTTATATTTCCTTAACGTTTAGCTGCGGAAGCAGTGGTGGTTCAATGGTAGAATTTTTACCTTCCGTGCGGGAGACCCAGTTAATGCACTGTGTCAGTGGAGGCTTGTGTGTTGCTAGGATGCCCAGCAGGTTTCAGCAGAGCTTCCAACTAGGGCAGACTAGGAAGAAAGGGCTAGAGATCTGCTTCCAAAAATCAGCCAGTGGAAACCTTATGGATCACAACGGTCAGATCCACAGACGATCATCGAGATGGTAGCATTTTGTCCTGTTGTGCATGGGGGCCAACTCAACAGCAGCTCTAGCCAAAGCTGGAACAATTCGGCAACAAAGTTAATATTGATAGCATTGTGTCATCGCCCATACATTTAAAAAAAAAACTCATGAATCCATACTGATATAAATAAATAAACGGGGGAAAGGATAGCTCTTGCTTTCAGTAGAATTTCAAATTAATAAATGTAGAGCCGAAACCTAACCCTTTGCCATCAAGTTGGTTCTGACTCACGGCCACCCCATGTGCTACAGAGTAGAACTGCTCCCTAAGGTTTTCTTAGCTGTAATTGTTTTGGAAGCAGATTGCCAGACCGTTTTCTCCTGGCACCGCTGGGTGGGTTCAAACTGCCAACCTTTACATTAGTAGTCAAGTGCAAACCGTTTGCACCACCCAGGGACCTAATAAATGTAGAAGGAAGTGGAAAATAGAAAATCCACATTAGACAATCATCACAGTAATAATTGTTGCAGTCCACACCCAGCAATGGATGCCCAAATATGATGAAAAATAAGATTTTTGCTTAGTTTCAAAGTGTCTCCCTTCCTGAAGGGAAAAACAATAGCTTTATAGTGAAGAAATCCTGGAGACATGGCTTTAACCAGATGATCAGAGTTAAAACCAAAAAAAAAAAAAAAAACCTGTTGCCATCAAATGGATTCCAACTCATAGCAACCCTATAGGACAAAGTAGAACTGCCCCGTAGGGTTTCCAAGGCTGTCATCTTTATGGAAGCAGACTGGCACATCTTCCTGCTGCGGAGCGTCTGGTGGGTTTGAACCGCTGACCCTTCAGTTAGCAACCAAGCGCTTAACCGTTGCGCCCCCAGGGCTCCTTGATCGAGGTTAACGTTACCACAGAAAACACCATGTACCACCTAATGTCATGCGCTGGCAGGGACACAACATCACCTCTGTGGTTTTCCTGCTAAAAATGTATAAACTTACTCCTAGGAACATATCCTAGAGAAATACGAGCTGTCACATGAATAGACATACGCACATCCATGTTCACTGCAGCATTATTAGCAATAGCCAAAAGATAGAAACAACCAAAGTGCCCATCAACAGATGAATAGATAAACAAATTATAGTATATACACACAATGGAATACTATGCAATGATAAAGAACAATGATAATCCATTAAACATCTCACAGCATGGATGAATCTGGAGGGCATTATGCTGAGTGAAATACATCAATTACTGAAGGACAAATATTGTTTAAGACCAGTATTATAAAAACCCAAGAAAAGGTTTACACACAGAAAAGAACAATCTTTGATGGTTACAAGGGACGGGGAGGGATGGGAAAAGGAATTTACTAACTAAACAGTAGACAGCTTAACCTTGGTGAAGGGAAAGACAACAGACAATATAGGGGAAGGCAGCACAACTTGACCAAGGCAAAGTCATAGAAGCTTCTTAGACACATCCAGACACCTTGAGGAACCAAGTTACTGGGGCTGAGGGCTGGGGACTGTGATCTTGGGGAACATCCAGGTCAAATGGCATAACATCGTTCATAAAGAAAATGTTCTACATCCTACTTTGGTGAGTAGCATCTGGGGTCTGAAAAGCTTGCAGGCAGCCATCTAAGATACATCTATTGGTCCCAGTAAGTTCACAGCAAAGGAGAATGAAGAAAACCAAAAACACACAAGGAAAATATTAGTCCAAAGGACTAAAGGACCCCATGAACCACAGCCTCCACCAGCCTGAGCCCAAAAGAACTACATAGTGCCGGGGTACCACCACTGACTGCTCTGACAGGGATCATAATGGAGGGTCCCAGACAGAGGGGGAGAAAAATGTAGAACAAAATTGTAATTCACAACAAAAAAAGACCAGGCTTGCTGGTCTCACAGAGACTGGAGGAACCCCAAAGACTATGGCCCCTGAATACCCTGCTAACTCAGAACTGAAGCCACTCCTGAAGTCCACCTGTCAGCCAAAGATTAGACAGGCCTACAAAACAAACAATAACAGACGTGAGGAACGTGCTTCTTAGTTCAGTCAAGTAGACAAGACCAAATGGGCAACACCTGCCCAAAAGCAAAGGCAAGAAGGCAGGAAGGGGCAGGAAAACTGGACAAATGGACACAGAGAACCGAGGGTGGAAAGCGAGAGAGGGAGAGTGCTGGCACACTGTGGGGATTGCAACCAGTGCCACAAAACAATTTGTGTATAAGTTTTTGAATGAAAAACTAATTTGCACTGTAGACTTTCACCTAAAACACAATAAAATTTAAGAAAATAAGTAAATTTAAAACATGTATAACCTCAGTGAATCATGAGAAAACATCAGACAGCCCAAAATAAGGGACATTCTGCAAAATAATTGACCGGTACTCTTCAAAAATGTCAGTCATAACAAGCAAGGAAAGACTGAGGAAGGAAGGAAGAGACTAAGGAAGTATCAGGACAACTAAATGCAATGTGGGATCCTGGATCGGACCCTAGGCCAGAACCAAAGGAAAAAAAAAACCACTGCCTTTGAGTAGATGCTGACTCAGGACAACACCATGTGTTACAGAATAGAACTGCCCATAGGGTTCTTCTTCCCCAGAGCCGCTGTCTGGGTTTGAACCACCAACCTTAGGTTAGCAGCCCGTCAAAAACCACTTGGGCCACCCAGGCTGCTAAGGAGGAAAATTCCAAAAAGCTCTGTAGATTAGTTCACAGTATTGTACCACCGATAATCATACTATGGCTTTAATAATTTGATAATTATATTATGGTGATAATTTGGTCATGATATTATGATAATATAAAATGTTAACTTTAAGATAAGCTGCATAAAGAGTATACAGGAACTCTGTACTATTTTTGCAACTTTTCTGCAAGTCTAAAATTATTTCAACCTTTAAAGTTCCATAATGGCAAAGGTCAGGGGGACAGGAAGGTGGGGTCAGAGATGACACTCGAGCCCCCGGCTTGACAGGTGGATAGTGGTGCCATTCACTGAGACTGGGGACACGGGTTTGTGGGGGAGGAGGATGACTTCTGTTTGGGATATTGTGCATTGGGTGGACCTTTGGGAATCCAAACATCCATGTCCGCTAGGCAGCCCAACACACCAGCCTGGTGCTAGGACAGCTGCAGAGTAGATGGGGAGGGGACAAGGGCTTAAAGATGGCATGAGGCCCCGGGGAGTGTGCCTCGGGAGAGCAGGGCGGTGGTCCTGGGACACAGCCCTCATGTAGCTCCATGTCTAGTGGGCGACAGAGCCAAGAAATTGACACCAGAAAAAGAGGAAAATCCAGAAAAACGAGTGTCACACAGACTAAGAAGTGGTAGATTCAAAGCCTGTTGCCCAAGACCAAGTAAGTCGAAGACTTAAAACCAGTTGCCTTTGAGTCAACTCCAACTCATTGCAACCCCATGTGTGTCAGAGAGAACTGTGCTCCATAGGGTTTTTAATGGCTGAATTTTTTGGAAGTAGATTGCCAGGCCTTTCTTCCTGGTCTGCTTCAGTATGGAATCTCCGTCGAAACTTGTTCAGCATCTTAGCAACACACAAGCCCCTACTGACAGATAGATGGTGGTTATGCTTGAGGTGGGTTGACTGGGAATCAAACCTGGGTCTCCCACATGGAAGGTGAGGGTTCTTCCACTGAGCCACCACTGCTCCCACTGATAAACTCTAGGGAGAGGTTTTGGTGCTTCTAGAGACAGAAAAGCTCATTCTGATAGTGAGCCAAGCAAAGTCTGGATCTCAGTAACCTCTGCCCTCTGTGCAGCCATCTGTGGCTCTGAAAACGAGGCTAAGCCTTCTGTTGCTGTGACAAGATTAACTGCACAGTAAAATCTACCAGTTGCCATTGAGTCAATTCTAACTCAGGGCGAGTCTATGTGTGTCCGAGTAGAACTGTGCTATGTAGGGTTTTCAATGACTGACTTTTTTCACAAGTAGATTGCCAGGCCTTTCTTCCAAGGCACCTCTGAGTGGACTCCAACCTCCAACCTTTCGGTTAGCAGTGGAGCACATTAACCAAAGTTTGCACCACCCAGGGACTCCACGTTAGACTTAGTAACCAGGTAACTGTAGGTGAGCGTATTTTCAGTGGTGAGTGGAAGGCAGACTGGAACTGGTGCAGGGGAGACAGTTGCGAGAACTTTCTCAAGCAGCTTGCCTGGGAAGGAGAGAAGAGAGATATGCAGCAGTGAGGGGCTGCGGACTGAGGCAGGGGGCACTTGAAAGCACGTTTAAAGGCTCAGGCGAAGGGGGAGGGTACAGGAGAGCAGAAGGAACTAAGTGTAAAGGAACTAGCTACATTTCTAAAACATCAGTGGGAAATTCAGAGAACACTGAGGATTAATGATCAGAAAGTGGATGTTCTGTCGTTTTAATTTGAGCAAAACTGCACCTAACACCGGAGCCCTGGTGGTGCAGTGGTTAAGAGCTCAGCTGCTAACCAAAGGGTCAGCAGTTCGAATCCACCAGTTACTCCTTGGAAACCCTATGGGGCAGTTCTACTCTGTCCTATATGGTCTCTGTGAGTTAGAATTGACTCAACGGCAGTGGGTTTTGCACCTAACACGAAATTTCCCCTGGGCCAAATTATGGGATATTGGTGCAGAAATTTAAATTATTTTTTGGAAAGAAATTTATGAGATCATATCAAAGGAGCCTGTGGAAAACGACTGACCTGCCAGCCCAGGCATACCCTTTGGAGAACTGCAACTTATGGCTTGCCTCGCATAGCTTACAGTGCTAACCAAAACCAAACCAGTTGCCGTGGAGTCAATTCTGACACCCAGAGGTGCCTTGGAAGAAAGGCCTGGTGATCTACGTCTGAAAAATCAGCCACTGAAGACCCTATGGAGCTTACAGTACTACTAACAGGCCCAAATTCCAGAGACAGGCATGTTATAAAGTATTCTTTCTGACTCATAAGCATGTGGCAGTGGTGGGTGGTCTAGAAATGTTGAATGTTCGATGAAGAATGCACAGATGGAGTGCTAGCTGCTGGCGGGAAGGGCCCCTGATGCTGTGGCTGGGGCAGTCTGTGGCCACAAGGTGAGTGCAGGGTGGACGCAGCTGGCACAGGCTCCAGGGTAGGCTCGTGAGCTCAGGTGGGAGGGTGGAGACGGTCAGCATGAGAGTACCCAACCTGGTTGGTTGTTGTTGTTAGCTGCTGTTGAGTTGGCCCACTACTCATGGTGACCCATGCACAGTGGAACGAAATGCTGCCCACTCCTGTGCCATCTTGGTGATCAATTGTGGATCCGGTTGTTGTGATCCATAGCGTTTTGATTGGCTGATTTTTGGAAGTGGGTGCCAGGCCTTTCTTCCTAGTCTTAGTCTGGAAGCTCTGCTGAAACCTGTTCAACATCATAACAACACATAAGCCTCCACAGACAGATGGGTGGTGGCTGTGCATGAGGTGCATTGACCAGGAATTGAACCCCGGTCTCCCGCGTGGAAGGCGAGAATTCTACCACTGAACCACCACTGCTCCACAACCAGTTGGAGAGGTATGTAAAATGAGGAGGAGAGGCCACTACTCCAGTGGGAGCTTTGGCTTCTACAACCAAAAGAAAGAATATAGTTCTCTTCAGATGAAGAAAAAGGGGAAGTGCCCTGATATTGTAGGGTCACTGTCATTAGTTAAATAATGTCACATGAATGAACAGGCCCACAACAGGGATAGAAGATGCTCAGTGATGTTGGAACCTGAACCCCAATTCCACGGATTGGTTACATTTCAGAGCATCTACATATGCACATCCATCATCTGTCAGGTTGTTGCACTGTGGTGGCTTGCGTGTTGCTGTGATGCCGGAAACTATGCCACTGATATTTCAACTACCAGCAGGGTCACTTATGGTGAGCAGGTTTCAGCGGAGCTTACAGACTAGGAAGAAGGGCCTGGCAATCTACTTCTGAAAATCAGCCAATGAAAACCTTATGGATCACAACAGAACATTGTCTGACCTACTTGCTTTGGACACATCATCAGGAAGGATCAGTCACTAGAGGAGGACATCATACATCATATTTGGTGAAGTAAAGGGCATGGGAGACCCTCAATAAGATGGAATGACAGAATAGCCACAACAGTGGGCTCAAACAAACCAATGATCATGAAGATGGTATAGAACCAGGCAACATTTCCTTCTGTTATACCTGAGCCTAACTCATGGGTTAGAGAGGACTCACGGCAGCTAACAACAACAATATACACACCTGCGAAACTACCTCCACGGTGACGACATGGAACATTTCCATCACCCCTAAAATGTCACTCATACCTTTTCTCCACGCCAGCTCCCGCAGGGCCACCATTCCTCCACTTTGTGATACGTTTTTGAGACAATTTTTCTTTTCTGTATTCAGTTTGGAATCTGGCATTGAGAAGCCCCAAAGGCAGTTGCTGTTGTTATTAGATGCCGTTGAGTGGGCTCCAGCTCTTGGCGACCCCACATGCAACAGAATGAAACATTGCACAGTCCCGCACCATCTTCATGATGGTTGGTATGTTTGAGCCCATTGTTGTGGCTGCTGTGTCAGTCCATCTCACTGAGGGTCTCCCTGTTTTTCCCTGACCCTCTACTTTACCAAGCATGATGTCCTTCTCCAGAGATTGGTCCCTCCTGAGGACAGACCTAAAGGCAGAATTCTCTGTAAGTGTCACAAGGCCAGTAAGGACTGAGCGTGTTCCCCAGCCCGAGGCCTCCACTGTTCACAGGAAGAACTGGGTCTTTGCTGTCCAGTGGCCCTGGAGGGCTGCCGTCCTTTGCTGGGCTGCCTCTTCTTTTGTCCTGGCCCTGCTTCCTGCATGCCAAGGACAGTCAAGAAGGTCTGTTTGTTTTTAAGAATATGTGTGTGTCCATGGGGTCACAAGAAACCATTCTGTTACCACAGTAACATGGATTGGAGCCGCCTGCCACAATAGCCAATTCTAAGACAAGGGTGAGGTGAGCAGCAAGAGTTTAATTATGTATCAATATATAGGAGACAGAGGGGAATAGATCCCTCCAAAAATCCATCTCCCCAACTGGAGACTGGCCGAAGGCTTTATAGGGACAGGATTATGGGTCTTAGAAGTTTGTGTTAGTTCCCCCTTGAGGTGGTCAGGTCCCAGATGAGTTCATCTTTTAGTGGTATTTTGGGGGTTTATCTAGCGACATCCTGGTTTTCTTGTCACAAGACGGGTGCTTTGTTTGGTTTTTCATTCCTAGATCATTATCACTTGTTTCCCACCCTCCAAGGAGGAGCATCGGTTAATCTTAAACTTTTTTATAGAGACTAGAACGGGAGACAAAAACAAGATCATGAGACAATGTGGGGGTTAGCAATGGGGAGTAATAATAGTGAGCCGGACCTACACAGACTCTTCCAATTCTTTTGGGTTTCAACCAAGCAATAAACAAATAAAATCACCCCAAAGCAGATTTGAATCATTGGAAGCCAACTCTCTGTCTCCCATTGGATGCTGAGCAAATTGCGTTTTTCGTGGAGCCGTGGTTTTCTCTAGTGACTGCCTAATCTTAAAGTAATGAGAAGGACTTAATACAAAAGCAATTGTGAGCCATGTTTTCATTGACAACTCGATGGATTCTGTGTGTTCTAGAGTCATCCCCAATTGTTTGGCTGGTGTTTGTTTATCTGGCTGCAGCCTGCATGTTTTAGTTGTCCCTCCAGGCTGTTAAATGTGGGTTAATAGTTGTGTGTGTCTCTTAGATCATTTTAAATAGCAAATTCTTCCATCTACTCCCCTGAATGAGAATTCATTGCGTTTGCGCTCTGAGGTGTTTTTCTCATGCATTAAGGTTGTGGGTAATGATGTTCAGTCTCCTCTTGGGTTGAGCAGCCAAATTTAGAATAATTGCATTCAATTCAAAAGACATTTACAGAGTGCTTGCTTTCTGCAAGGTACTTTTCTTGGTCCTTGTGCTATATGAAAATGAGTTGGACGCTGCTGTCCTAAAAACAACAATAAAGTATGACAAGGAAAGACATGTTCATAAAATAGAAAATAAGTTGAAAGAGATCACATTCAGGAGAGGAGCTTTATGGAACCCGTGGAGGTAGGGTGGGGATGGGGGGGTGGTATCCTCCATACAGAAGACAGAACTTTGGGCTGCTTTTGAGAAACCTCAAGTAATCTGTCTGACTAAGCCAGGAAACCAAGAATTAAGCCTGAAAAGGTTATTTGGGGCCCTCTCAGGAAAGGTCGTGGTAGAAAGTTTTTCTGAAATTGGGCACTGGGGAGCAATTGAGGTTGTGGCAGGGAATCATGTGATTTGAAGCTGCAGACTTGGGTAGGATAGATTGGAACTGGAAAGGCCTGGAGGCAGGAGGGACAGGTACAAAGCCACCCAGGAGTCAGGTGTTCAGAATAATCACACCTTGAATTTTAGGAAGAAACATAGGAGAGAGACACGATGGAGGCAGAAATTATAGGGTTTATAACTTTGTGCATGAGAAGATAAGGGAGAAGGAGGGGGTAAAGCTGACTCGAGTTTGCTAGTGCAGATCCTGGGGGAGAGCTAGCACAGGACTGTGGTGTCCAGCAGCGAGCTGGCGGCCTGTTGGCCGTGAGTGGAGGAGAGAGAGCAGGAACAGCCAGGGCAGAGCTCTGAGCAGGAACTGGCCTGGCGTGTTCACACATCAGCAAGGAGGCCACTTGTGGCTGGAACGGATGAAGCAAGGGGCAGAGTGGTGGGGTTTGAGCTTGGAGACCTACTGTCAGATTGAGTTGGGTCTTCTAGGATTGTAAAGTTTTGTAATCCTTGTAAGGATTTTTTACTTTTGAGTGAGATGGGAAGCAGAGGAATGGCAGGATATAACTCCATTTTAAAGTAACAGTTTTAAAAAGCACAGTATAATGTTTTTAAATCAATCACTCTGGGTGCTATGTTGGAAAAGGACAGGGGGCAAAGCTGGGAGCCGAGAGACAAGTTAGGAGGCCATTGCACTACTCTGGTCAAGAGGTGACAGTGACATGGGACAAGGAAGTAGCAGTGGGGTAGTCGAAAATGCTGGGTCAGAGAAAGAACCAAGTCAAGGCTAAAGTCACAGTGCTTGCTGGAAGGATGGAGATGTCATCACCAAACAGACTCAGGATGAGTGTGTAGGGGTGGGTGGGGTACATGGGAGAAGGTGGGTTCCATTTTGGTCATGTACATTTGAGATGTTTAATAGATGTCAAGTAAGAAGTTGTATATACAAATTTGGAATTGAGGGAAAAGTTTGGTTTTGAAATAGGAATTTGGCATAATTAGCCAAATTAATTAGCATATCTAAAACCAAACCAAACCAGTTGCCCTTGAGTCACTTCTGACTCATGGAGAATCCATGTGTGTCAGACTAGAACTGTGCTCCATGGGGTTTTCAATGGCTGTGATCTTTCAGAAGTAGATCACCAGACCTTTCTTCCGCAGTGCTGCTGGGTGGATTCGAACCTCCAACTTTTCAGTTAGTAACCGAGTGCTTACCATTTGAGCCATTCAGGGACTCTAAGTGCTACTTAAAGTCCTGAGAATGGAGTAGCTCTTCAAGAGAGTGGGTGGGGAGGGAGAAGAGGCTGTACCATCTTCACCCATCAGTGTCTGGACCATAGTTGGTGCCCAGGATAAGGACTATGAAAAAGCAATTGAAGTTGATGATTAGTGATCATGGTGACATTAAGACAGCAAATCCAATGAAATGGTGGTGGCAGAAGCCGCATTGCAAAGCATTAAGAATAAGAAATGGAGCCCTCGTGGTCCAATGGTTAAAACACTCAGCTGCTAACAAAAGTTCGGCAGTTCAAACCTACCAGCTGCTCTGCAGGAGATAGATGTGGCAGTCAGCTTCTGTAAAGATTATAGCCTTGGAAACCCTATGGGGCAGTTCTGTGCTGTCCTATCAGGTCACTATGAGTTGGCATTGACTCGAAGACACACAACAACAAAAGAATAAGAGAGAGGAAATCCAAGGAGATAACGAGAGCTGTTCCTGGGGAGGATCTTCTGGGCATAAAAATCTGGTGATGTTTGCAGGCTTACCAGGTTGAAAAAATGAAAGAGAAGGGAGAAATAATGGCTTAGGGTACCTGCAGAATGAGGAGGGGACAGAGACCAAAGGAGGTGAGAAAGTGAAGATAGGATTTGAGGGATTGGGGAGATAACCACTCAACAAAGTGGGAAGTGAGCTTCTCTGAGGGCAGTGTAGCTCCAGAATATAGGCTAGAAGATTGAACAGGAAGGGCATGATTTTAAAATCTAGACCCTGGTGGAGGTGGGAGAGATGTTGGGTAGGGCTGTGTGATTGTTAAGGTTGTGTGTCAGCTTGGCTTGGCCATGATTCTCAGTGGTTTGGCAGTTATGATGTAGTTTGGCAGTCATATAATGATGTGATCACTTGCATGATGAGATCTAATATAATATGATCACCTCCATGATGGGATCTGCTTTGAGTAGCCAATCAGATGAAAGGGAGTTTCCTTGGGGGTGTGGCCTGCATCCAATATAGGTGGACTTTCTGGCAAGGGTCCCAGGCCTTTGCTTGCACTAGATCCTACATCTGGCTCCTGTTCATCTGACCTCCAGTTCTTGGGGCTTGAGCTAGCAGTTTACTTGCTGATCTTGGGATTTGTCAGCCTCCACAGCCTGTAAGCCAGAGTCCTGTTGTCTGACCTGCCGATCTTGGCTTCACCAGCCCCTGCAGCTAAGTGAGTTAGGAGAAGCTTCCTGACTTTCCAGCCTTTATAACTGCATGAGCTATTTCCTTGATATAAATCTCTCTCTCTCTCTATATATATATATATGTATATGTATATATATACATATATACATATAGACACTTCACTGGTTTTGCTTCTCTAGAGAACCCAGCCTAAGTCATTTGGTACCGAGACTGGTTCTAGAGAAACAAAATTGTAAGGATGAGTTTTCTAAATCGGTTCTCAAGTCTGGTTAGTCTTAAAGATGTTGATGACTCTGCTTCCAGTAGTAAACAGGGTACTGCTAATCCATGGCATGAAGTGGCAATAGAACTGTACAAAATATTACCACCAATAGAGCAAATATTGGTGAGAGGTGAGGCTCTGGGTAATCATATGTTTGATACCTTTCTACAGATTTGTCATAATGAAAAGTACAAGGAAGCTGGTTGGTTGGTCCTACTTTTGCCAGACAAAGTGGTGAAAGAAAGAGATGAGCTCAGGGCTTCAGGTTCACAGCTCAAGCACCACATAAATGACCTCAAAGTTTCCACTTGTGCCTTGAAAGAAAGCCTTATTTCTTGTAGTAACAGGGCTCATATTGCCGAAAACCAAACCCAGAGTCTTACTGTATGAGCGGCTGAATTACAATGCCAACTCAATTGCCAACCTCAAGAGGTGTCTGAAATTAAAGTGAGGGCATTGATTGGGAAGAAATGGAACCCTGAAACTTGGGATGGGGACATATGGGCAGATAATCGGGAAGCTGGGGACATTGAGCCCCTAAATACTGTTGAAACACTCCTGCCAACAGAACTAGCCCCACCCTCTCCAGTAAAACCATTAGTCCCTCCACTCCCATCTGATGAGATTAGCATAGCTGTGTGGGAAAGGCTTTGTCTTCATTGCCTAGGGCATCGCCTGAGGCAGATGCCTTACAAGACAATGCTGAATGTTCTCAAAATACATCTCCACCACCCATTTTGGCTTCTAGACCTATAACTAGACTTAAGTCCCAGTGAGCCCCAAAAGGTGAAGTACAAAGTCTAACCCTGGAGGAAGTATACCAAACTCCAAAAGGACTGATTGACTTTTCTAATATGTACATACAGAAACCTAGGGAATATGTGTGGGAATAGCTATTAAGGGAGTAGCATAATGGTGCAAGGAACATAAAGATGGATCAATCTGAATTTATTGATATGGGCCCACTAAGCGGATTTTTCATTCACTGTTTCAGCTTGAGAGGTTAGGAAAAGATCTAATAGTTTATTTGGTTGGGTTGCTGAAGCACTGAATACACAGTGGCCTACACTAAATCAAGTTGAAGTACTGACCTTCCTTGGTATACTGTAGAAGAAGATATCCAAAGGCTTAGGGAAATTGGCACATTAGAGTGAATTTGTCAGGTTAGACCATGTTGTAGAGAAAAAGTTAAATGCTGTTTCAAGTTAAAACAGAGAGGTTTATTAAGGGTTTAAAACAATTGCAATTGGGGAACTACATAGCCCATTGAAAATGGAACCAGGTAGTCCAGGGGCAGTTTCGTTTTATACCAATATCCTTAGGGGGTAAAAAGAGGAACCAAACCATAGGGAGGGCAGTTACAGGAAAATCAATGAATATTGTAATAATTACACTCTGATTGGTTATTGATTATTAAAAGTATAGTTATTGATTACAGATAGTTTCACAGGATGCTTACATTGTGGTCACAAGATGCTTACATGTATTTTCTCTGTCTGACTTGCAAACATATTGTGTTGGAAACAGCACCCAGACAGCACTCTTCCTGAGTATGAGTATTTGAGGAATGCAGATGGTCACTTGGTTAAGACCCCTTGGGGCATATGGTTTCACGTCCTGGTTTTGACCACTGAAGAAAAACATGTTTTTCTCAAAAAACATAGCTGTTAGTCCAGAAATCCAGATTAAAATTAGAAATCATGGTCAGAATATTATGCCTCTGTCCTGCTGACTGCACTGAAAGTTGTCTTTTCCTGAGACAACCCACAGACCCACACACGGAGTGCCCAGAGAACACACCTTTTACCAAAATGGTAAGGAACAAATTTGTGAAGGGAGTCCCAGCATCCTTGAAGACTGCTGCGATTGCTATTTTATGTAAGTCAAATTTGACAGTGGGAACTGCCATAACTGAATTAAGACACCTAACTGCAATGGGGCTGATTGGACCCCATAGTGGTAGGGGCCAAGTGGCAGCACTCAATCGACAAAGACAAGGTGGGCGTGATGACTGATATGGACAGCAGAGTCAAAGCAGTAATCAAAATAATCTGATCATATGGGCTTATGGCATTGGCTACTTAGTCATGGTGTCCCTAGGAGTGAAATAGATAGGAAATCTGCTAAATATTTACTTGATCTGTACAAGCAGAAGAATTCTAGGTCAAATAAACAGCAGACTAACTCCAGTTACCAGGATAGAGAGTGACGGCTTCTCTATCAATTCCCAGATGTGAGCGAGTTTATAGATCCATAATCGCTTGAATGAAGGGGAGCTGGGTCCCCTTGAGGAGGACCCCACTACACTGCCAAAAATTTATATTGTTAATCTTTCTCCTAGCCTTCTGAAAAATCTATGGTCTTTTACCAGAGTGACTGTGCACTGTGGAAAAGGAAATAATCAGACTTTTCAGGGATTACTGGATACTGGCTCTGAACTGACACTAATTCCAGGAGACCTGAAACCACTGTGGCCCACAAGTCAGAGTGGGGACATATGGAGGTCTGGTTATTAATGGAGTCTTAGGTCAGGTCTATCTCACAGTAGGTCCAGTGGGTCCCCAAACCCATCCTTTAGTGATTTCCCAAGTTCAGGAATGCATAATTGGAATAGATGTACTCAGAAACTGACAGAACCCCCACATTGGATCCCTGACAAATGGAGTAAGGGCTATTATGGTAGGAAAAGCCAAGTGGAAGCCATTAGAACTGCCTCTACCTAGGAAAATAGTAAACCAAAAGCAATACTGCATTCCTGGAGGGATTGCGGAGATTACTGCCACCCTCAAGGACTTGAAGGGTACAGAGGTGCTGATTCCCACCACATCCCCATTCAACTCGCCTATTTGGCCTGTGCAAAAAACAGATGGATCTTAGAGAGTAACAATAGATTATGGAAAACTTAACCAGGTGGTGACTCCAATTGCAGCTGCTGCTCAAGATGTGGTTTCTTTGCTTGAGCAAATTAATACTTCTCCTGGTACCTGGTATGCAGCTATTGATCTGGCTAATGCCTTTTTCTCCATACCTGTTTCAAAGGACCACTAGAAACAGTTTGCCTTCAGGTGGCAAGGCCAGCAATACACCTTCAGTGCCTAACCTCAGAAGTATATCAACTCTCCAACCTCATGTCATAATTTAGTCTGCAGGGACCTTGATTGCCTTTCCCTTCCACAAGACGTCACACTCGTCCATTACATTGATGACATCATGCTGATTGGACCTAGAAAGGAAGAAGTGTCAATGACTCTGGACTTATTGGTAAAACATTTGCATGCTAGAGGGTCGGAAATTAATCCCACAAAAATTCAGGCACCTTCCACCTCAGTGAAATTTCTAGGGGTCCAGTGGTGTGGGGCTTGTCGAGATATTCCTTCTAAAGTCAAGGATAAGTTATTGCATCTTGTTCCTCCCACAACTAAAAAGGAGGCACATCTCCTAGTGGGCCTCTTTGGATTTTGGAGGCCACATATTCCTCATTTGGGTGTGCTACTCTGGCCTATTTATCAAGTGACTCAAAAAGCTGCTAGTTTTGAGTGGGGCCAGAACAAGAAAAGGCTCTGCAACAGGTTCAGGCTGCCGTGCAAGCTGCTCTGCCACTTGAGTCATATTATCTGGCAGATCCAATGGTGCTTGAAGTGTCAGTGGCAGATAGAGGTGCTGTTTGGAGTCTTTGGCAGGCCCCTATTGGTGAATCACAGTGCAAACCCTCAGGATTTTGCCTTTCACCTCAGTGAAATTTCTAGGGGTCCAGTGGTGTGGGGCATGTCAAGGTATTCCTTCTAAAGTGAAGAATAATTTATTGCATCTGGCCCCTCCCACAACTGAAAAGGAGGTACAATGCTTAGTGGGCCTCTTTGGATTTTGGAGGCAACATATCCCTCATTTGGGTGTGCTACTGTGGCCTATTTATCAAGTAATTCGAAAAACTGCTAGTTTTGAGTGGAGCCCAGAACAAGAGAAGGCTCTGCAACAGGTTCAGGCTGCCATGCAAGCCACTCTGCCATTTGGGCCATATGATCTAGCTGATCCAATGGTGCTTGAAGTGTCAATGACAGATAGAGATGCTGTTTGGAGTCTTTGACAGGCCACTATTGGTGAATCACAGCATAGACCTTTAGGATTTTGGAGCAAAGCCTGCCATCCTCTGCAGATAACTACTCTCCTTTTGTGAAACAGCTTTTAGATTGTAACTAGGCCTTAGTAGAGACTGAATGCTTAACCATGGGCCACAAAATCACCATGTGGCCTGAGCTTCCCATCATGAACTGGATATTGTCTGACCCACAGAGCCATAAAGTTGGACGTGCACAGCAGCACTCCCATCATTAAATGGAAGTGGTATACACGAGATCAGGTCCGAGCAGAACCTGAAGGCACAAGTAAGTTCCATGAGGAAGTGTCCCAAATGCCCATGGTCTCCACTTCTGTCACATTACCTTCCATCTCCTAGTCTGCACCCATCTCCTAGTCTGCCTTATGGGGAGTTCCTTATGATCAGTTAACTGAAGAAAAGAAAATTCATGCCTGGTTTACAGATGCTTCTGTGCGATATGCGGGCACCACTCGAGAGTGGACCATGGCATTACTATAGCCCCTTTCTGGGACCTCCCTGAAGGACAGTGGTGAAGGGAAATCCTCCCAGTGCGAAGAACTTCAAGCAGTGCACCTGGTTGTTCACTTTGCTTGGAAGGAGAAATGGCCAGATGTGCAATTGTATGCTAATTCATGGGTTGTGGCGAGTGGTTTGGCTGGATGTTCAGGGACTTGGAAGGAACATCATTGGAAAATTGGAGACAAGGAGGTATGGGAAGAGGTGAGTGGATAGACCTCTCTAAATGGGCCAAAGAAATGAAGATATTTGTGTCTTATATGAATGCTCACCAAAGGGTGACCTCAGCAAAGGAGGATTTTTATAATCAAGTGGATAGGATGACATGTTCTGTGGAAACCAGTCATCTTCTTACCCCAGCCACTCCCGTCATTGCCCAGTGGGCTCATTAACAGAGTGGCCATGGTGGCAGGGATAGAGATTATGCATGGGCTTAGCAACATGGACTTCCACTCACCAAGGCTGACTTGGCTACAACCACTGCTGAGTGCCTAATCTTCCAGCAGCAGAAACCAATGCTGAATCCCCGATATGGCACCACCATTCCTTGAGGTGATCAGCCAGCAGCCTTGTGACAGGTTGATTACACTGGACCACTATCATCATGGAAAGGGCAGCATTTTGTTCTTACTGGAATAGACACTTACTCTGGGTATGGACTTGCCTTCCCTGCACACAATTCTTCTGCCAAAACTACCATCTGTGGACTTACAGAATGCCTTTTCCACCATCATGGTATCCCACACAGTATTGCCTCAGATCAAGAGACTCACTTCACAGCAAATGAAGTGTGGCAATGGACCCAGTCTCATGGAATTCACTGGTCTTGCCATGTTCCCCATCATCCTTTAGCAGCTGGCTTGATAAAACAGTGTAATAGCCTTCTAAAGACACAATTAGCAATACCTTGCAGGGTTGGAGCAGTGTTCTCCGGGAGGATGTATATGCTCTAAACCAGTGTCCAGTATATGGTGTTGTTTCTCCTATAGCCAGGATTCATGGGTCCAGTAATCAAGGGATGGAAATGGGAGTGTCACCACTCATATTACCCCTCTTGATTCACTCAAAAAATTTTTGCTTCCTGTCCTGGGGACCTATGCTTTGCAGGTCTAGAGGTCTTAGTTCCAAAGGGAGGAATGCTCCCATCTGGAGACACATCACTGATTCCATTGAACTAGGAGTTAAGAATGCTATCTGCCCACTTTGGCCTCCTTATTCCTCTGGATCAACAGGCAAAGAAGGGAGTTACCATATTGGCTGGGGTGATTGATCCTGATTACCAAGAAGAAATTGGATTGATATTACATAATGGAGGTAAAGGGAAGTATGTCTGGAATGCAGGAGATCTCTTAGGGCATCTCATAGTACTTCCATGCCCTGTAATTAAAGTCAATGGAAAACTACAGCAACCTAATTCTGACATGACTAGTAATGACCGAGACCCTTCAAAATTGAAGGTTTGGGTCACCTGACCAGGCAAAGAACCACGACCAGCTGAGGTGCTTCTGAGGGAAAAGGGAATATGGAATGGGTGGTGGAAGAAGGTAGTTCTAAATACCAGTTATGACCACGTGACCAGTTGCAGAAATGAGGACTATAATTATTATGATTATTTCTTCCTTGTATGTGTGCATCAAATATTTTTGTTATCTTCAGTTACAAAATACAAGATGTAAACAGGGCTACTGCATTTTCGGTTGTACGCATGTTAGTTGTATCATGTTAGGTACAGGTATGACATTATAATTGTCTTTATTCAGAGATTATGTATGTTTTAAGGATACACGTACAGGTGCCAAGTTGACAAGGGGTGGACTGTTATCCTTAAGGTTGTATGTCAACTTGGCCGGGCCATGATTCTCAGTGGTTTGGCAGTTATGATATAGTTTGGCGGTTGTATAATGATGTAATCACTTTCATGATGAGATCTGATATAATGTGATCACCTCCGTGATAGGTTCTGCTGTGAGTAGCTTATCAGCTGAAAAGGAGTTTCCTATGGAGTGTGGCCTGCATCCCATATAGGTGGACTTTCTGGCAAGGCTTGTGGGCTTTTGCTCATTCTGGATACTGCAGCTGTCTCCTGTTCATCTGACCTCTGGTTCTTGGGACTTGAGCTAGCAGCTTACCTACCAATCTTGGGATTCATCAACCTCTGCAATCTGAGAACCAGCAGCCTGCCAGTTTACCTGCCAATCTTGGGATTTGTCGCCCTCTGCAGCCTGTATATGACTTGCCTATCTTGGGTTTGCCAGTCCCCGCAGCTACATGAGTCACTAGAAGGCCCCTGACTTTCCAGCCTCTACAACTGTCTGAGCCATTTCCTTGATAGAAATCTAGAAAGATAGATTAGATAAGATAGATACTTCACTGGTTTTACTTTTACTTCTCTAGAGAACCCAGCCTAAGACAGGCTGACAGGGAGTCGCATGAGGTAAATGAAGAGAGAGGTAGAAGAGGTCCAGATACAGTGGAATATGGGTCTGCAGTAGGTAAGGTCAGTGCAGCACCCAGACATGGTCCTGTGGAAGCAGGAGTCAGGGGCATTGCAGAGCTCACAGTTCTGAGTGACTAAAAAGTACCAGAGTGGCTACCTGGAATTCGTGGAAGTGTCTTATAGGTACTGCTCATACCGACAGTGAACAATCTGAAAATGAAGTTAAGAAAAAAATTCATTTATAATAAGATCAAAAAGAGTAAAATTCCTAGGAATAATTTAACCAAAGAAGTGCAAGTCTTACATACTGAAAAGTACAAAACATTGTTGAAAGAAATTAAAGAAGATCTAAATGACCAGAAAGACATCCTATGTTCATGGATTGGAAGACTTAATATTGTTAAGATGGCAGTACTTCCCAAATTGATCTACAGATTCAATGCAATCCTTATCAAAACTCCAGCTGCCATTTTTGGAGAATTGGACAAGCTGATCCTACAATTTATGTGGAATTTCAAGGGACACAGGATATCCAAAATAATCTTGAAAAATAAGAAAAAAATTGGAAGACTCACACTTCCCGATTTTAAAACTTACTGCAAAGCTACAGTCATCAAGACAGTATGGTCCTAGGATAAGGATAGACATAGAGACCAATGGGATAGAAAGGAGAATCCAGAAATAAACCCATACATCTATAGTCAACTGATTTTTGACAAGAATGCCAAGACCATTCAGTGGGGAAAGAAAGGTCTTTTCAGCAAATAATGCTGTGACAACTGGATATCCACATGCAAAAGAATGAAGTTGGAGCCCTGCCTCACATCATATATAAAAATTAATTTAAAATTGATCAAAACCTATATGTAAAAGCCAAACTATAAAACTCTCAGAAGAAAGCATAGGTGTAAGCCTTCATGACCTTGGACTGGGAAACAATTTCTTAGATATGATGCCAAAGGTACAGGCAACAACAACAAAAAAAGATATATCAGACTTCATTAAAATTAAAAGCTTTTGTGCATTAAAGGACATCATCAAGAAAGTGAAAAGTCTATGGCCCCTGGACACCTTTTTAACTCAGTACTGAAGTCATTCCTGAGGTGCACCCTTCAGCCAAAGAATAGACAGGCCCATAAAACAAAATGGGACTAAATGGGTACACCAGCCCAGGGGCAAGGATGAGAAGGCAGGAATGGGCAGGAAGGCTGTTAACGGGGAACCCAAGGTCAAGAAGGGAAGAGTGTTGACATGTTGGCAGCCAATGTCACAGAACTATATGTGTGTTGTTTAGTGAGAAACTAGTTTGCACTGTAAACCTTCATCTAAAGTACAATTTTAAAAAAAAAAGAAAAATGAAAAGATAACCCACAGAATGGGAGAAAATATTTACAAATCATATTTCCAGTAAGGGTCGAGTATCAAGAATATGGAGCCCTGGTGGCACAGTGGTTAAGACCTTGGCTGCTAACCAAAAGATCAGCAGTTCAAATCCACCAGCTGCTCCTTGGAAACCCTATGGGGAAGTTCTTCTCTGTCCTATAAGGTCAGTATGAGTCAGATCAACTTGACAGGAAAGGGTTTTGTTTTTATCAAGAATATATTTTAAAAACTCTTACTACTCAACAATAGAAACTTAATTTTTAAAATTAATTTTTTAAAAATAGGTGAAGAGTTTGAATAAACGTTTCTTCAAAGAAGATATACAAATGGCCAATAATTTCATGAAAAGATGTTTAACATCATTAATCATTAGGGGAATCCAAGTCAAAACCACAATGATACCAATTCATACCTACTAGGATGGCTATAATCAAAATAAAATTTTAGAAATAAAAAAACAGAAAATAACAAGTGTTGGTGAAGATGTGGAGAAATTGGAATCCTTGTCTGTTGCTGGTGGAATTGTAAAGGGGTGCCATTGCTTTAGAAAACAGTTTGACAGTTCTTCAAAAGTTTAAACATAGAGTTACTATAAAACGCCATCCAAACCGTTGCCATCAAGTCGATTCTGACTCATAGCGACTGTCTTAGTCATCCAGTGCTGCTATAACAGAAATACCACAAATGGATGGCTTTAACAAACAGAAGTTTATTCTCTCACAGCCTGGGAGGCTAGAAGTCCGAATTCAGGGTGCCAACTCAGGGGAAGGCTTTCTCTCTGTGTCAGCTCTGGGGGAAGAAGGTCCTTGTCATCAATCTTCCCTGGTTGAGGAGCTTCTCAGCAAGGGGACCCCAGGTCCAAAGGATGCACAGTCCTCCTTGCTCTTGTTCCTTGGTAGTATGAGGTCCCCCTGGCACTTCTGCTTGCTTCTTTCTTTTATATCTCAAAAGAGATTGACTTAAGACAAAACCTGATCTTGTAGATTTAGTCCTGTCTCATTAACATAATTGCCACTAATCCCATCTCATTAACTTCATAGAGATAGGATTTACAACACAAAGGAAAATTACATCAGATGACAAAATGGTGGACAATCACAAATACTGGGACTCATGGCCTACCCAAGTTAACAGATTTTTTGGGGGAACACAATTCAATCTATGACAGCAACCTTACAAGACAGAGTAGAACTGTCCCATAGGGTTTCCAAGGCTGTAGTGTTTATGGGAGCAGATCACCAGGTCTTTTCTCCCATGGAGCAGCTGGTAGGTTCGAACCGCTGACTTTTTGGTTTGCAGCCGAGCTCTTAACCATTGTGCCACCAGTGTTCTTCAGAGTTACCATATGACCCAGCAGTTTCACTCCTAGGAATATACCCAAGAGAACTGAAAACATACATTCACACAAAACTTGTACACAAATGTTCATAGCACCATTATTCATAATAGCTCAAAAGTGGAAATGACCCAATGTCTGTCAGCCAAGACAAGAAAGGGGGCAGTACGGCATACAGATCTAGTTGCTCTGAAGACCTGAGAGGAGACAGCTGGGGGCTGGAAGAGTTGGGGAAGACATCGTGGAAGAGATCATTGCACTGAGGCCTAGGAAAGTTGCAGCCAGAACATTCTAGAAAGAAGGCCAATAAATAGCATTTCCAGGCAGGGAGACAGCTGGAGCAAAGTCCTGGAGGCAGGAAAGCCTGTGGAACATGCAGAGGGCAGGGAGCAGAGGGCTTGAGAGGGAGCGTGGAGTCTCGGCCTGGGGTCAGGGAGCGGTGGTAGGTGGACTTGACCTGCTTAGAAGGTCACCATGGAAGGTTCCTGATCCAGGACCAGGACAAAAAGGGGGATGAGGCTGATGTCAAGTCCCTGAATGGTGCAGATGGTTAACCGCTTAACTACTAACTGAAAGGGTGGTGGTTCAGATCCAATCAGAGATGCCTCAGAAGAAAGTCCTGGCAATCTGCTTCCAAAAGGTCATACAGCCTTAAAAACCTATGGAGCACAGTTCTACTCTGCACACATGGGGTGGGACTGGGCTCCAGGGCAACTGGTTTGGAGTTTTTTGTTTGTTTGTTTTTGGTTGCTGTCAGGTCCCAGCGCTCTCCAGCCTGCCGCCAAGTGGAGGAGAAGTGGGGGCTAGATTTGTTGGTCTGGCTTTAGCCCCACAGTAGCCTGTCCCTGACTCTGTCATCAGATGAAGCCAGGTGCCGGCCCCTGGGCTTCTCCCTAGACAGACAGGGCCTATGCAGTGGCCCAGCACATTTCCCAGACAGGAAATCCCACCCAGGGCCACCTTCCCTGCCCCTGCCCACCCTGACACCTGCTGGCCTGGGTGCCGTTTGGCCATTGCAGTTTCTAGTATCTGGGTTCCCTTGTTTTCATGCCCTGACAGACTTCAGCAAGGAGATCCTCCAGCTCTCAGTGGCATTGTGCTTCGCTCTTTAAACATCTGGGTCACAGATACGCTCAGTTAATTAATGTTCTTGGCGCTGCTCATTTGCCTGCTGGATAATAGATTGATTCACAATTTCAATAAGCAGCTGTGTATATCTTTCCCCAGAACATAAAGGCAGCTTGCCGTCACTCATCACTCTGCGTTCGGTGAATTTACATATATTCAGGGAGACGTTGGTTTCGACAGGGGAAGAAGGGCTTCTGATTTTCTTTCCATTTTGCCTCTGACAATTACTCTGATTTGGAACTAATTTGGGTTTAAAGCACATGCTGTCTGCATCTCTCGAGGGCACTTAATAAACTCTCTGTCACTGTGTCAGAGGGAGCAGGCTCCTCTTTCTGGATCACAGGGAAGTTTCTGAGGGCTTTCACCAGGAGGCAGGGACCCCCACGGAGGCTTTCATCCCCAGGAGAAGAGCCAGTCCTGCACCCCACAGAGCTGCCTTCTTGCTTCACCCCTGGTGGAAACGCCCAGGCCCTGGGGCGGAGGCCACACCACCCATAAGCCCCAAGGAAGCCCTTCTACTGCTCAGCTGCTGGGCCAGGGCAGGCAGGCCATGGAGCCTCCGGGGACCCAAGGAGAGAGGCCAAAAGGGGATTACAGACTAGAAATCCACCCAAGTGACCAGATGTCTTCATGCGTCCATTTCCTCATCTGTAAAATGGGCAGAGCAGTGGAAGCTATCTTACAGAGTTGTTGTGAAAATTACATTATTTGCTCTCTATACAGTTGTTCAACTACTAACCCAAAGGTTGGTGGTTCGAACACTCCCAGCAGTACTGCAGAAGAAAGGCCTGGCGATCTGCTTCCATTAAGATTACAGCCAAGAAATAACCACGTGGAGCAGTTCAAGTCTGTAACACATGGGGTCATTATGAGTTGGAATCCACTAGACAGCAATAGGATTTTTGGTTATACAGTGCTTATGGGGCAGTGGTTCAGTAGTGGAGTTTTCACCTTCCACATGGAAGACCTGGGTTCAATTCCTATCCAGTGCATCTCAAGCACAGCCACTACCCGTCTGTTAGTTGAGGCGTACGTGATGCCTTGATGCCGAGCAGGTTTCAGCAGAACTTTCAGACTAAGACTAGGAAGAAAGGCCTGGCTTTCAAAAATCAGCCAACAAAAACTGTGTGGATGGATCCCAACGATCCCATCCTCGACTGATCATGGGGATGGTGAAGGACTGGGCAGCATTTCAAACCATTGTGCATGGGGTTGCTGACCTGAGGCAGCTAACAACAAAAACATACCATGCTTAGAAAGGATGCGGAGTATGCCTTCAGTACACATTAGCTGGTATTTTGACTTTTTAAATTTATTAGGCTCCGGCCGTAGAAATGATCGTCACTCCTACCCTAGCCGCCTCCTAGGACTGTAGGGCCAAGTCTGCAGTAACATGCTTGCCTCTTAGCCTGCTGTGTGTGGCCCTCAGCCTGCACTGGGATCATCTCCGTGGGAACACAGCCCATCTGCATACTTCCCAAGCCTGTCCCCAGGCAGGACACACACAGACTCTTCAGATATGCTGGTGGAGTTTAACTGAGCAGATGTGACGGAATTTTTAAGATGAAAACATTCACCCTATGTGTAATGTGCTCATCCACAAAAAAGTTTTGAGCACTTGGTGTGTGATTTGCTCCTGGCAAGGGATGAAATTAATTACCCACACTCTCTGCCCCTAAGGAATGTGTAAGACAGGTCAATACATTTTGGTTGTGTTTTAAGTTGGACTAAGGAGTCCCTAGGGAGCCTTGTTGGTTCAGTGGTAAAACAGTTGGCTGCTAACCAAAAGGCTAGCGGTTCAGACCCACCCAGCGGCCTCGTGGGAGAAGAGACCTGGTCATGTGCTGCTGTAAAGATGGCCTAGAAAACCCTATGGGGCGGTTCTACTCTGTTGCATAGGGTTGCTATGAGTTGAAAATTGACTCAGCAGCACCTAACAACAACAACAACAGCGAGTCCCTGGGTGGGGTAAATGGTTAATGCACTTGGCTGCTAACCAAAAGGTTGGAGGTTCAAGTCCACTGAGAGGCACCTTGGAAGAAAAGCCTGGAAATCTACTCCTTGAACATCCTATGGAGCACAGTTTTACTCTGACACACATGGGGCCACCATGAACGAGCAGCCAGGGGGAGGGAGGCCACACCTACTATGGGCCCCACTGCAGGAAGGGCAGGCAGGCAGACTATCTCTGTATCAGTTAGCGACTGCTGTGTAACAACCACCCCAAAAGTTAGTGACTTCAAACACTGTGCATTCATTATTGCTCATGAGTCTACGGGTCAGCTGGATGGATCTGGGTCAGGCTTGGCTGACCTTATACATTCATTCATGCATCTCTTGAATGCATAATTCAAGCTAGCAGGTCAGTGGAGGGCTGGCTGATCTAGGAGGTCCTCATCTACTCTCCAGTGGTGGACCGGCTAGTGGCTGGGCCACTGTCTCTCATCCCCCAGCCAGCTAGCCTGGGCTAACTCTGTGCTGGCCGCAGGGTTCTAAGAGCCTTGGCGGAAGCAAGCAAGGCATTTTTAGGCCTAGCCTGAGAACAGGCACACCCTCACTTGTGCCAGATTCTGTCGGCCGAAGCAAGTCACGAGGCCAGCATTCACGGGATAGGGAACTAGCCCCCACGTCTTCATGGGAACCGCTGCGTCATATCGCAAACGACGCACACAGGGGAGAGTGCAGGACGTGGCCTTTTTTTGCCACCTACCACCGTCTCCTAGCGTTCGTTTGCTGCAGCGCATGGACAAGAAAGCAAGCACCAGGATTGTGGTGCACATTTAGGATGCGTCTGCTTTTCCATTGTTTTCCATGCTGCAGTGAACACTTATGAAATTTGTTCACATTCCAGCTGTGTCCTTGGGAGAGATTTCTAAAAGTGGGCTTACTGAGTCAAAGAGGGAGGGATGTTTATAAAGCACCAGCTGCATATTTTGAAATGTCCTTCCAAAAAGATTGTAGTAATTTACGCTCCCCCCAGCCCAGTGATGAGAGGTCCCGAATTGTGCGAACATCGCCGCAATGAGGATAATCTCTTTTTATAAAATGTGGTGTCTCGTTGTTTTAGTTTTTTATTTCTTTTAATACCTATGAGATGAAATACCTTCTAATATACCTGTTTCTTCCTCAGTGAGCTGCCCCTTTGGGCCCTTTGCAACAGTGTAAAAACAACAAAAACAGTTGCTGTAGAGTCGGTTCTGACTCATGGTGACCCCACGTCTGTCAGGGTAAAACTGTGCTCCACAGGGTTTGCAGTGGCTGATTTTTTGAAAGTAGATCACCAGGACTTTCTTCCAAGGCAAATCTGGGTGAACTTGAACCTCCAGCTTTCAGTTAGCAGCCGAGCTCATTAACCATTTGCACCACCCAGGGGCCCCTTGCAGCCATGTAGGTTTGATTAATTCCAGTTTACAAATGAGGAGGAAATGGAGGCGCTGAGAGGTGAAGTGATTTGTTCAAGATGGCCCAGCCACCTGAAAGCACCGCCAGGTTTAGAAATCAGAGACCTTGCTCCTTCCCTCTTCCTGCTCCCCCATTGCTGAACAGGCAACTAGAATCCTGAAACCTTGACTGAGGACGTGCTAAGGAAACAGTCAGGGAGTGGCCCCGGGAGTCTGTATCCAGACTCAGCAAGCCAGGAGGGCTTCCTGGAGCAGGCTCGCCTATGGGGTGGGTACATGGAGGGGTGTGATGGGACTAGAGGGTGGCTGTCTCTGCAGTGTTGACCAGTAGGTGTGGGTGAGGCCTGCAGACTTTCTCCTTGTGCTCACGCCTTACCCCCCACCCCCACCCCACCCCTACCCCACTCCCCTGCTCTCCCCTAGCTGGCCCGCTATACCAAGGAAGGCTTCCTGCACCTGGGAGCACTGGGGACCACCACACTGCTCCCTGACACCCGCTGCCTGGTGGACAACGCCAAGAGTCGGCTCCCCCAGCTTCTCGACTGTGACAAGGTCAAGAGCAGCCTGTACAAACGCTGGAACTTCATCCAGGTGGGTGCTCCATGGCCCGGGCCAGCCACCTAGGGCAGGTGAGGATGCTGCAGGCATTCCCCAAGGGGACCCGGCAAGGTGCAGCCCGGAACCCCGTCTCCTAGCCCCTGGCCAGGCTCCTGGGCCCAGAGCACTTTCCGGGGAATCAGTGGGGGATTTCTGTGGGAGACAGCCTTCCTGATACTGTTTATAGTCCGTGCTAGAACTGGGTTAAAAAAAGAAAAAAATTGTTGCCATCAAGTTGATTCAGACTCATGGCGGCCCCTTGTGTGTCAGAGTAGAACTGCGCTCCATAGGGTTTTCAATGGCTGATGTTTTGGAGGTAGATCTCCAGACCTTTCTTCTGAGGTGCCTCTGAATAGACTCGAATTCCAACCTTTTGGTTAGCAGCCAAGCCTGTTAACCTAGGAACTCCAGAGGTTAAAACCAATTGCCATGGAGTTGATTCTGGCTCTGGGTGGCATAAATTATTAAGCACTTGGCTACTAACTGAAAGGCTGGAAGTTCAAACCCACCCAGAGACACCTTAGAAGAAAGACCTGGTGATCTGCTTCTGGAAAGTCACAGCCATGAAAACCGTATGGAGCACAGTTCTACTTTGCACATAGGGGGTCGCCATGAGGGCTAGGTTACCCAACCAAAACCCACCACTGTCAAGTCGATTCCAACTCATAGCAACCGTATAGGACAGAGTAGAAATGCCCCATAGGGTTTCCAAGGCTGTAATCTTTACGGAAGCAGACTGCCGCATCTTTCTCCCGTGGAGTGGTTGGTGGATTTGAACCGCCAACCTTTCGATTAGCAACCCTGTGCTTAACCACTGCACCACCAGGGCTCCTGAGGGCTAGGTTAAACAAAAAAAACCAAACCCATTGTTGTCAAGTCAGTTCTGACTCATAGAGACCCTATAGGACAGGTAGAACTGCCCCATAGGGTTTCCAAGGAGCGGCTGGGAGATTCAAACTGCTGACCTTTTGGTTGGCAACTGAGCTCTTAACCGCTGTGTCACCAGGGCTTAGGGTCTGATAAATCTTGAGAGGGGAGGATGGGGTCATTACCTGGAAACCTGCTAAATACCTACAGCCAGTGGGGTTGAGAAAGTCAGATCTAGAATACCCCCATCTGACCCCCCTACCCAATGCTCACCACCTGGCTCAGCCACTTGAACTTGATGAAGCTTGTATTTCCTGACTTAAGGGTACCCAGAGGAGGCTCCCCAGCTCCTCCCCCTGAGCATGGAATTTCAATGGGATTGGATCCCAATGAGAAGCTGCGTGCCAGGGATGGAGGCGGTTATGCCTGTCTCTCTGTCTCTGTCTGTGACTCTCTGTCTTGTTCTTTCTCTCTCCGTTTTCGTCCCTCTCTTCCCAGAACGGAGCCATCATGAACAAGGGGACAGGACGCTGCCTGGAGGTGGAGAACCGCGGCCTGGCGGGCATCGACCTCATCCTTCGCAGCTGCACAGGACAGAGGTGGACGATTAAGAACTCCATTAAGTAGTGGGAAGAAGCTGGGGCGTCCAGGACAGGGTCTGTCCATCCCTGGATCAGCCACTTGGGTGCAGAGACAGCAAGGGGAGAACAGGTGCTCGTCCAGCACCCAGGGCTTCTCCAGGGCCACCAGGGCCCCAGGGGGAGACATTCTGTCCGTGAGGCACTCAGCCACCCATGAGGCTTGCACACCATGGAAAGGCCCCACCCTGCTCTGGGAAACCAGAGATGTGTCTTCTGCAGCCCCGGATGTGACCTGGTGCAAAAGAGCGAAACTGTCCACATCTCCTCCTGGTCATCTTCCCACCGCACCCCAGGGTCAGGATCTGGGGCTGGCAGAGTCCCCTCCTCGCTCCCACCCCAGGGTCAGGGTCTGGGGTTGGCAGGGTCTCCTCCTCGCTCCCATCTTTTGCAGCCACAGCAGCTTCAGTCCTAATCAAAGTGACAGGGGGAGACTTCAGCCACATCCTAGCCCCTGTCCATCCTCTGAGGAGGCAGCGAGACCCTGAGACTCAAGTTTCCCCTGGATTGCTTCTGCCCAAATGCCCATCTGCAACCCCAAGACAGCCACCACCCCCAAACCTTCCCATCAGGGTGGCTTCAGTGGCGACGGCTCCAGACTCTTCTGGACCCTCCCTGAGATGGCCCGGAAGGAACTGGTGCTACAGCTACTGGCCACCTGGACACCAGGCTCCTTTGTACCGGGGCCGACTCTTCTGCCTGTGTCTGCGGAACAGGGCGTAAACCAGCTGAGCAGACAGGATGGTCTCAGCTGCTAGGGGCCGCGGCTGGGGCCTGCGGGTGCCAGCGCCCTCTGCGTGAGGACCAGGGAGCCTGGACATGGAGGCTGCCCCCCGGGAGAGCAGCAAGAGGAGGCCACCGCCTGGGGCTTCAGGGCTGCGGCTGGCCCAGCAGGGCCAGGAACCCAGAAGCAGTTCTGCATTCCTCTCATCTCACCCCATGCTCTGCTGGTTGACAGGGGGAAGGCGGTCGTTTCCGCTCTTAAGAGTAATAATTTTTTGTTTCCCAATTGCCCTCTGGTTAGGGTGCACTTATAAATCAGAGTTAATATATGGCCGTGTGTGCACGCATGTGAGTCCGTGTGCTGTGTGGTGTGCATGGCGGAGTGTGTGTGTCGTATGTGTGTGCGCAAACATGCGTGCTCCGTGTGGGTGCGTGTGTCTGGGTGTGTGCAGCTGAGCGCGTGGTAGAGCAGACCGAGATGCGTAGCTGTGGGCCTGCCGCTGAACTGCTCGCCTGGTTGGGACGAGGCTGCTGAGATGCTCCCAGGCTTGGCTGCTTGTTGCTGGCCATGCAGGAGGGCATAGACCGGCCCAGCCCCGCGTGGTATCCGGACGGGAAGGCTGTCCCTTCCACCCGTCACCATCTCTCTGCCTGCTGCTGCCCCCGGCCAGTCCCTGCCTGGAACCAAACCCCAAAGCTGCCCAGTTTGTAGTTCACAGTGTCTCACGTGGTGGCATTATTGGTGGTCATGCCCCCTCCCCATCTCTCACCTTGTGAAATAAATACATGTTAGCACTTCCCAAAGTGGCCTGGTTTGCTGCTTCTTTTTTTTTTTTTAAATAATTTATTTTATTTATTTTTTGGTGCAATATACATAGCAAAACATACACCAATTCAACAGTTTCTACACATCAAGTCAGTGACATTGATTCCATTCCTCAAGTCATGCAGCCATTCTTGGTATCTTATTTCCTTCTTGATTCCTTCAGAGCCTGGGGTTGGGAGGGGGGCTTGTGCAACATAGAAGAGGGCTTCTTTGGTTGTGGGGGGTTTGGGCTTATTAAGGAGTCCTGGGGTGGCACAAACAGTTAAGCACTTGATTACTAGCCGAAGGGTTGGCAGCGGCGCTGTGGAAGAAAGGCCTGGCAATCTGCTTCCAAAAGGTTACAGCCTTGAAACCCCTATGGAGCAGTTCCACTGGAGCAGTTCTATTCTGCGTACATGGGGTTGCCATGAGTCAGAGTCGACTCGATGACAACTGCCTTTTGGTTGTTTTGTTTGTTTGGTCTAATTAAAGGCAAAAAGCCCTCCCAGCCCAGGGGTGAGACAAAGCCAGCCAACCTTTGCACACCACTTCCCCCTAAAGAGGACGGACGAAACTTGACATCTGGCCCTCACTCACTAACCCCCTGACCACCCGGGTTAGCACAGTCAGGTTGGCGCTGTGGGAGAGGAGTGTTGACAGTGGCCAGGCCTTGTCACCCTGACCACCCTTTTTGGCCCCATGCAGTGGAGTCCTCACCCCTCTAGACCATGGGGCCTGCGGGGGCAGCATCTGCCTCTTGGCTGTGGAGGAATGAAATCCTGTAGGACGCCAGGCCTCTGTCATGATAGTCGGCACAGGGGGGGTGGGCAGGGAGCCCCCTCGGCCACGACACCCCGATTTTCTAGTGAAGAAACTGGAAAACCTTTGAGGAGGCTAAGAAGACCCACCTAGTTTGGCATCTCACACTGCTCAAGCACACTCGTCATCTGCTGTGGTTCTTTGGGGTTCCATGAGAATTGGGGTTCGTGAGCACATCCGTGGAAAATGGTGCTGTTTTGTAGTGAGGAGTTAGTGAAACTTAAGCGTCAGGGTAACTGTGAGGTGAAAAGAGCTAGAACGCGGCAGGGTCCCACGTGGCCAAAGGGAGAGGCTGAGATGGGGTTGCAAGATGGTGCTTTGGACAGAAGTCCTGCCCGACTGAGCCATTCTCCCTCCACGTGTGTGTCACGAAATGCAGGTACAAAGATGGCGACCTACCATTTTACTATTAGCTGAGGCTTTGGCCCCAAATCCCAGTAGGATTCAGTGGGCCCAGGTGCATCCTACAGGAGATGAACCTGTTGCCATCGAGTCGATTTCAACTCATAGTCACCCCATGTGACAGAGTAGAACTGTCCCATAGAGTTTCCTAAGCTGAAATCTTTACAAGAGCAGATTGCCAGCTCTTTCTCCCATAGAGTCGCTGGGTGGGTTTAAACTGCCAACCTTTGGATTAGCAGCCAAGCACTTAACCACAAGCCTAAACAGCCTCAAAGACCTGCTCTGGCATCCCACAACGCCCATACCCAAAGTCTCTGATGGGGCTAAAGCCCCCACCCCAACCCAAAGGAGAGAGTCCAAGGGTCCCCACACTTTTGTGATGCCTCCCCATCCATACTGGCACCAGAAGTGTCCTGGAACTGAGAGTTGGTGTCCTCTTCTTTAGCACCACCTCTCAGCAGGACAGATGTCTGGTTAGGTGGGACAGGGGTGCTGCTCAGGGCCTCTTGGCATGAGTACGTGTGCTCTATGTCTTGACCCCGTGTCCGGGGTGCCCGGGCTGCCCGTTAACATCAGCGCCAGAGCTTCTTCCCAAAGGGCCAGGGCCCCGGGGAGATAGGCCGGAGCATGAGGTCAGCACCCTCTTCAACCCACAGGGTCTCACCTGGGCCTGATGGAGGTAGACATGGCAGGCCAAGGGCAAAGGCAAAGAAGAGGCATGTAGGCAGACCGGGCTGGGGGGCGGGTGTGGGGAGTAAAAGTTCACGAGAGCCTACCTCTTGGCAGGGTGACTGCTGGGGCAGAGAGTTAAGTGCACCTCCCAGCTCCCAGCAACAAGCTCAAGGAAAGCTCACCTCCCCACCCCCTACCCCCACACTGAATGTTTCAAGCTTGTACCATCTATAGTGAGAGGGGGCAGTGGTGGGTCAGTGGTAGAATTCTCACCTTCCACGTGGGAGACCCTGGTTCATTTCCCAGCCAGTGCACCTCATATGCAGTCACCACCCGTCTGTCAGCTGGGGCTTGTGTGTTGTTATGATGTTGGACAGGCTTCAGAGGAGCTTCCAGACTAAGATGGACTAGAAAGAAAGGCCTGGCCATCTATTTCGGAAAATCGGTCAAAGAAAACCCTGTGGATCACATCAGGGATGGTGCAGGAGCTGGCAGCATTGCCTTCCATTGTGCATGGGGTTGTCATGAGTCGGAGGCCGACTGGATGGTTGACAACAACGACATCGTTTGAGAGGCAATGTCAGTTTGGGGTCCCCTCAGCTCTATCAGTGGTGGGTGCTGCAGAGGAGGTGGGGTTCTAACTGCTTTTTCTGGGTCTCCTCCTACCTCCTCAGCCCTCTCCCCTCACGCCAACCCTCCCACAAACCCCTGACTGGGACCATTTCTTTCTTTTTTCTCTCATACTTTTCCCCCTCAAATTAAACGGCAAAAAAAATCACAGATGGTATTCTTGGTAAATGTCCAAGCCATCAAAGCCAGCAAATCTATGTCTCTTACTTCTCAAATGTTTTCTTTATACTTTCACTTGTTCTGGTGGCTTGGAGTACCGTGGCTAGATAAGGAAGAAAACAGATAAGACTGTAAAAGCACAGCTTGGGCCAGCAGCCACCATCTGAAGTCACTCCAAGCCTTTCTACTTGGGTTTTGGAAGCCTTTTTTTCCTGTCATATATTTTTGTTTCACTGGCACTTGACAGCTAGTTGAAAGGTTGGTGGTTCGAACCCACCCAGCGGCAGCATGGAAGAAGAAAGGCCTGGCAATCTGCTTCCCTAAAGATGAAGCCAAGTAACTGCCTGTGGGGCCGTTCTACTCTGTAACATGTGAGGTCGCCGTGGTCGGAATCGACTAGACAGCAGTGGGTCTGGTTTTTTTGGGTTTTTAATTCTCCGTCAATACCCAGCTTCACAGATGCTAAGGTGAGGCCCTGGCAGGGCCGGTGACTGTTCCGGGGCTGCCCACTGAGTGAGTTGTCCCTGATTTATATGCCATTTTTCCCTCATTCCAAGGAGCCCTGGTGGTGCAATGGTCAAGTGTTCACCTGCTAACCTAAAGGTTGGTGATTCGAACCCACCCAGCAGCTCCACGAGAGAAAGACCTGGCAATCTGCTCCTGTAAAGATTATAGCTTAGAAAACCCTATGGGGCAGTTCTACTCTGCCACATGGGGTCGCCACGGGTCGGAATCAACTTGACAGCACACAACGATAGTCTCCTCGTTCCACTTTGCCTGAGAGCGCGGCTCTGGGGTGGGACGGGCCAGCCCGGGAGGGCCCCATCAAGCTGCACAGGGAGGAGGTGGCCCAGGAGAACTCAGAAGTCGGGAACAGGCCAGGCGGCTGGCTGGGGCTCCCAGCCCTGCTCACAGCCACTGTGCCAGCCTTCTGCTTTGACACGCGCTCCAGGTCAGAAGATGGACTGCAGTGTGTAATCTGTTGCCCCTTCCGCTGCCCCAAATCCCTGAGGCCCTTGGCCGCTCTGCAGTCTTACTCATCAGGCACATTTCCTGGTGCTGAGCCTGGGGATGAGTCGTGACCCCCAAACTCCTGCAGTGCATTTCAGTTTGGTCCAGCAAATATGTTTGGACACTTCTCCTATAATTTGTACTTTGAGAGTGAAAGAAAGAGGAGAGAAAGGTAGAGAGAAAGAGAAGGAAAGAGATAAAAAGGAGAGAGAGAGAGAAAGGTGGAGCTGAAATACACTGAACAAGTGCAAGGCCCTGGATGAACAGATGATTGTGGTCTTTGCCCTTTAAAACCTTAAATTTGAGAGAAGAAAGCAGATGTGATTTATTGGGCCTCCCCACTGGTGGGACCTGGGCAGTCACGAAATGGGGTCTATGCCTATTAGCATGAGTGGAGGTCTAGCAAACTAGCAGCCTCTGGTGGCGCAGTGGTTAAGAGCTCTCGGCTGCTAACCAAAAAGTTGGCAGTTCCAATGCACCAGGCGCTCCTTGGAAACCCTATGGTGCAGTTCTCCGCTGTCCTATAAGGTCACTATGAGTTGGAATCGACTCGACAGCAACGGCTTTTTTTTTTTATCCCCAAAGAGTCCCTGGGTGGGGCAAACAGTTAAGCACTCAACTACCATCCGAAAGGTTGGTGGTTCGAACCCATCCAGAGTCACCTTGGAAGAAAGTCCTAGTGATCTGCTTCCGAAAGGCCATAGCTACTGAAAACCCTGTGGAGCACAATTCTACTCTGCACACATGGGCTCACCATGAGTCAGAGTTGACTAAATGGCAACTGGGTTTTTATCCCCAAAGAGGCTCATGCTATGGGTAGATCTTGCAAGCCTGGCTCCCAATGACTTCATCTGCCACCCGTTGAGGTGGGCACCCAACACTGATAGCCCAAGAACAAAGGGCCAAGGAAGATAGTAAAGAAGGCAAAACAGGGGACTGCCAGGCCCAGCCAATTATCTTCACTCTTAATAAATGATCATGGCGTTCATGTTACTCTAGGATCAAAATATCACTTGATCCACTCTCGCTTTGATGCCCACCCACCTGTCAGTGTAATCACCTACTACCACCTGCTTGATAAACTCTGTTGTTGTTATTAGCCACTATCAAATCAGCCCCTGACTCATGACGACCCCAGGCACAATGGGATGAAATGCTGCCTGGTCCTGCGCCATCCCCATGATTGGTTGCAGATTGGTTCACTGTGTTCCATAGGGTTTTCATTGGCTGATTTTGAACACCAACCTTTTGGTTAGCGGTTGAATGCTTAACTGTTTGCCCCACCCAGGGACTCTTTGGGGATAGAACACTGGCATCTGCTACTTTGCTAGACATCCACTCATGCTAATAGTAAATTGCCAGACCTTTCTTCCTAGTCTGTCTTAGTCTAGAAGCTCTGCTGAAACCTGTTCAGCATCATAGCAACATGCAAGCCTCCACTGACAGACGGGTGGTGGCTGTCCATGAGGTTCATTGGCCAGAAATCAAAACCTGGATCTTCCACATGGTAGGTGAGAATTCTAGAAATGAACCACCACTGCCCCCACTGATAAACTCGAAGGACAGATTTGGTTTTTCTAGAGACAGAAAAGCTCATTCTGACAGGGAGCCAAGCAAAATCCAGATCTCAGTAACCTCTGCGCTCTATCCAGCCCTCTGAAGACAAGACTAAGCCTTCTGTTGCTTTGACGAGATGAACTGCACAGTAAAATCTACCAGTTCCTACAGAGTCAACCCCTACTCATGGTGACCCCATATGTGTCTGAGGACCTGTGCTCCATCGGGTTTTCAATGACTAATTTTTTGGAAGTAGATCACCAGCTCTTTCTTCCAAGGTATCATCTCTGGTAGACCTGAACCTCCAACCCTTTGGTAAGCAGCCAAGCGCATTAACCATTTACACCACCCAGGGACTAAGCTTGTTCACTGCAGGTTGAAATAGAGGGAAGCAACGTGTATTCACCGCCAACAACTTGACTTTGTTCAGTGCCCAGGCTTCATTCCCACCGCCAGTGAACGTTCTTGGCCAGGGAAGCCATATTCCATTTGCCACAGGAGTGGGCCAATGTTGTTGAACATCTAGTGTTCCTTAACTAATATATGGGATCCTTCTAAAGGAAAAAAATTCGCACAGACCCTCAGGGTTGACCTGATTTATTTTTTATTATAATGTTTCTCAAATATGTGCAAACACAAAACGGCTTTTGCTGGTAGGTCTATGACAACCATAAAATAGAAATAAATTTTAAGTAAATACAAACAAATTGGCAAAGTCAACAAAATTTAAATGTTGTTGGTTGCTGCCAACTCCAACTTTTGATGGCCTAATATATGACAGGAAACCCTGGTGGTGTAGTGGTTAAGAGCTTGGCTGCTAACCAAAAGGTCGGCAGTTCGAATCCACCAGGCACTCCTTGGAAACTCTATAGGGCAGTTCTACTCTGTCCTGTAGGGTCACTATAAGTCCGAATCGACTCAACGGCAACGGGTTTTTTTGGTTTTTAATATATGACAGAATGAAAAATGAAACGTTGCCCTGTCCTGTGCCATATTCTTGACCTTTGATATGTTTGTCTTAGTTACCTGGTGCTGCTATAACAGAAATATCACAAGTGGGTGGCTTTAACAAACAGAAACTTTATTTTCTCACAGTTTAGGAGGCTAGAAGTTTGAATGCAGGGTGCCAGCTCTAGGGTATTCTCTCTCTCTGTTGGCTCTGGGAGAAGGTCCTGGTCTCTTTTCAGCTTCGGTGCCTCAGTTCCTTGGCGATCTTCATGTGGTGGGTATTATCCCCTCCGTTTGTGCTGGCTTGCTTTCTCAATCTGCTTTTTTATATCTCAAAAGAGATTGATTTAAGACACACTCTACACTAATACAGCCTCATTAACATAACAAAGAAAACCCATTCCCAAATGGGATTATAACCACAGGTATAACCTAAAACCGGAGCCCTGGTGGCAAAGTGGTTAAGAGCTACCACGAGCTACGGCTGCTAACCAAAAGGTCGGCAGTTGGAATCCACCAGCCACTCCTCGGAGGGGCAGTTCTACTCTGTCCTCTAGGGTCACTGTGAGTTGGAATCGCCTCGACAACAATGGTTAACCCAAAACCAAACCCACTGTTGTCAAGTTAATTCTGACTCACAGCAACCGTAGAGGACCGAGTAGAACTGCCTCATAGGATTTCCAAGGCTGTAAATCTTTAAAGAAGCAAAGTGCTACATGTCTCTCCTGAGGAGTAGCTGGTGGGTTAGAACAGCCTACCTTTCAGTTAGCAGCTGAACACTTTAATCACTGTGCGGCCAGGGCTCAACCACAGGTATAGGGTTTAATATTTATAACACATATTTTTGGGCGGGACTCAATTCAATCCATCCATAACAATATTTGAGCCTTTTATTGTGGCTATGAAAATTTAAATAAATAGCATTAATTCAACCTGATGCCAGTGTTGCTTGCTGACACTAAATTGCTGCTTTTGGTATGAATATGGCACCTACCAACTACTCTAGAATAGGTTGTGCCTTGTGATAACTTGATTCTCCCACCACTTTGCTTACTCAGAGTGTTTTGAAATGTTTATTCACCATTCATTCATTCCACGTATATTTGCTGAGTGCTCATTCAGCGTTTGTCTCGACTGTTGCCGGGTACAGCAGTGGACAAAACAGATAGCTCCAGTGGCTTTCCTGAAGGGCTCACACATTTATATTAACGTCTGCACTCTCTTCTACCTGCAATAATTACCTGCAATAATTACTGCACTCCTTTTGTAAACCCAAGGAGCCCTGGCAGTGCAGTGGGTAAGCGCTAAGGAGCTATCCGAAAGGTCGGTGGTTCAAACCTACGAGCGACTCTGAAGGAAAAAGATATGGCAGTCTGCTTCCGTAAACATTTACATCCTTGGAAACCCTATGGGGCAGTTCTACTCTGTCCTATAGGGTCGTTATGAGTTGGAATTGACTTGATGGCAAGGGGTTTGGTATTTTTATTGTAAACACAAATGCTAGCCCATGCCCTGAAATCACATTTAGCACTAAAGTAGTCATCTTTTATTACTAATGCTTATATTATTTCCTGGGTGGCGCAGATGGTTAAGTGCTTGGCTGCTAACTGAAAGGCTGGCAGTTCGAATCCACCCAGAGGTACCATAGAAGAAAGGCCTGGCAATCTACTTCTGAAAAATCTGCCACTGAAAACCCTATGGAGCACAGTTCTAATCTGACATAGATGAGGGTCTTAGTTATCTAGTGCTGCTATAACAGAAATACCGCAAGTGGATGGCTTTAACAAAGATAAATTTATTCTCTCACAGTCTAGGAGTTTAGAAGTCTGAATTCAGGGTGCCAGCTCCAGGGAAAGTCTTTCTCTCTCGGTCGGCTCTGGGGGAAGGTCCTTGTCATCAATCTTCCCCAGTCAAGGAGCTTCTTAGTGCAGGGACCTCAGGTCCAAAGGGCGCACTATTCTCTTGGCTCTTGTTTCTTGGTGATATGAGGTCTCAATGCCTCTCTGCTCTCTTCTGTCTTTTGTATCTCAAAAGAGATTGACTCAAGACACAACCTAATCTTGTAGTTTGAGTCCTGCCTCATTAACATAACTGCTGCTAATCCCACCTCATTAACATCATAGAGATAGGATTTACAACAAATACGAAAATCATATTAGATGACAAAATGATGGACCATCACACAATACTGGGAATCATGGCCTAGCCAAGTTGACAGATATTTTGAGGGGACACAATTCAATCCATGACAATGGGGTTGCTATGATTAAGAATTGACTCAAGACAACTGGTTTGGTTTGGTATTTTGGTTTACTTTGTTTTGGGGAATCCGTGGATGGCACAGATGGTTAGGCGCTTGGCTGCTAACTGAAAGGTTGGCAGTTCAATCCACCCAGAAGTGCCTCAGAAGAAAGACCTGGTGATCTACTTCCAATAATCAACCATTGAAAACTCTAATGGAGTACTGTTCTGCTCTGACACATGTTGGGTCAACATGAGTCAAAGTCAACTCAGTGGCAACCGGTTTGGGCTTTTTTGTTTTTGTTTTTGTTTGATGTTGTCTAGGAGTTTGACAAGGATGTGATACCAACAGAACAACAACAGCTCTCATTTATGTGAGGAAAAAGAAAATTATTCCCACTAGGAGTTGTTTTCAACTCTTGTTTTTCTTTCTGTTGCTTACCTTTTTGGTCATTCCCAAGCTTGTTAAAATGCAGAAAATAAAAATCACAGCATTTAAAAAAAAATGCGAACAGCTCTGGAGCAAACACTTGTTGGACAGAACATTGGAGGGTGTTGGTTTGGGGGAGTCGGGACTCCTGGAGACCTTCATCACATCAGTCATGCTCATCTTTTCACTGAATACATGGTTGATTGGCAGCCAGCCTTGTGTCCTCTCCCTCAGTCCTGGGAGCCTGAGCTCTCGTCCAGAAAGCAGCTAATTACATACACTTGCAGAGACAGAAAAGTGGTACTTAAGCGCACACTTTGCAGTAGACAATGGTGAAGCTTGGGCATCAGCGTGGCCCTCGAATGTTGAGATTTCCACGGGTTGCCATGCAGCACTGTCACTTGTTAGTTATAGGTAAACCATTTGCCACCAGGTCAACTCCAACTCATGGTGACCCCATGTGTGTCAGAGTAGAACTGGGCTCCATAGGGTTTTCAGTGCCTGATATTTTAAAAGTAGATCGCCGAGCCTTTCTTCCAAGGTGCCTTTGGGTGAACTCAAACCTCTAAAGTTTTGGTTAGCAGCTAAGCGTGTTAACCATTTGCACCACCCAGGGACACCAGGCAAAAAATAACCAAAAACCAAACTCGTCGTCAAATTGATTCCAACTCATGGCAACCCCATGTGTTACAAGTAGAACTGCTCCATAGGGTTTTCTTGGCTGTAATCTTTATGGAAGCAGATTGCCAGCCTTTTCTTCTGTGGTGCTGCTGGGTGGGTTCAAACTGCCAACCTTTAAGTTTGTAGGCGAGTGCAAACTGTTTGCACCACCCAAGATGGTTAAAACCCAACCATGCAGATAACAGAATAGACTATCCAGGCTGCTCAGTTTTTATTTTTGCCCCAGACTTTCTATTCTTGAAACCACCCGAAGGAGAAAGAAACCGCTCCGTCCCAGCCCAAGGCACGAAACCAAGCTTCTGGTGCCAAAGGTCACATCTCTGTATTTCTCTGGGGGGACACAGGCCACAATTTCTGCAACTCAGACCTCGTGAGACTTGGGTCAACTTGGCCTATACATTTACTCACATGAATAAAGCTTAGAGAATGAAGAGATTAAACAAAAAGGCGTTTAATTCTGCAACTTATTTTTAAGTGCATTCGAGCTCCCCGCCCCCCGCCAACCCAACATGCACCTCTTCGCTCTGCTACTTATCCCCACTTCTTAGCTGTTCTTTGAGGCATCTCCCCCACTCGGGGCAATGTGGACATGAGGAAAGTTCTGGTTCAGGTGTGCAATTCAGCTGCCTTTCCTCACTGCCATATTATAATACAGATTCCCTTTGCCCTAAGGTGGTGAACCCTAACCAGTCATGAATATGTCCACATTAAAAAGCCAGTGGCCAGGAGTCTTTGGGTGGTGCACACAGTTAGGCACTCAACTACTAGCCGAAAGGTTAGAGGTTCAAACCCACCCAGAGGCACCTCAGAGGACAAGCCTGGCTATCTGTTTCCAAACGGTCACAGCCTTGAAAACCCTGCAGAGCAGTTCTACTCTGCAGACATGTGTCGCCATGAGTAGGAATCCACTTGACAGCAGCTGGTTTTTTAAAACCACCCACTTGTGGTATTTCTGTTACAGCTTGCTGTTAATGTTATTAGTTACCACCAAGTCGATCCCAAGTCATGGTGACCTCATGTGTGTCAGAGTAGAACTGTGCTCCTTAAGGTTTTCAGTGTCTCATTTTTCAGAAGTCGACCACTGGGACTTTCTTCCGAAGTATCTCTGGGTTAAACATATGCACCACCCAGGGACTCCTAATTAATGAGGGTCTAAGTGGCTGGGCGCTCAGCTGCTAACCTAAAGGTCGATGGTTCAAACCACCAGCTGCTCTGCAAAAGAAAGTTGCGGCAGTCTGCTTCCGTAAAGATTTCAGCCTTGGAAACCTCATGGTGCAGTTCTACTTTGTCCTATAGGGTCGCTATGACTCAGAACCGACTTGAAGGCAAGAGGTTTGGGTTTACAGGAAGTATTCTCAGCGTTGTTTCCAGAATTCCTTTTGAAAGTGAAATTGCAGCTCTGGCCCCTAGAGTGAACCTGCATTTCTCTCTGGAGAGTTCAGTGAGGGTCAAACCGGTAACCAGCCCAGGGCATAGCGTTGGGCACAAAGCAGCCAGCAGAGCCCAGGTAATAGGCTAAGTGCCAGGAGAGGGTGAGAGAACGCCAGAAAACCTGATTTCCATCTACTGGGTGCCCCAGCTTCCCACAGCCACCCTGTCTGCTTTCCCAGGCTCCCCCAGCACATGTGACAATTTCCCAGAGGTGTCATATTAAACAGTGCCTAACTCTTGACTGCTTGCTGTGCAATAAATACAAGCGATGACAGCTTGTGGAAGAGAGCTTCTGTCCCTGAGGAGGAAATCATCCATGCTTCGGGTTGTGGTGGTGAAAGGCTTCTCTTCTCTTTCCTTTCTTTCTTTCTTTTTTAAAGTTACTTGCTTTAGGACTCATTAGTCACAATTACCATGGCCTCCACCAGACTGAGTCCAGTACAACTAGTTGGTGCCCGGCTACCACCACCAACTGCTCTGACAGGGATCACAACAGAGGGTCCCAGACAGAGCTGGAGAAAAAGGTAGAACAAAATTCTAACTCACAAAAAAAAAAAAAAAAGACCAGATTTACTGGCCTGAAAGAGACTGGAGAAACTCTAAGAGTATGGCCCCTGGACACACTTTTAGCTCAGTAATGAAGTCACTCTGAGGTTCACCGTTCAGCCAAAGATTAGACAGCCCCATAAAACAAAACGAGACTAATGGGACACAACAGCCCAGGGACAAGGTTTAGAAGGCAGGAGGGGACAGGAAAGCTGGTAACAGGGAAGGTTGAGAAGGGACAGTGTTGATATGTTGTGGGGTTGTTAACCAGTGTAATAAAACAATATGTGTACTAACTGTTTAATGAGAAACTATTTGTTCTGTAAACCTTCATCTAAAGTAAAATTTTAAAAAGTTTTAAAAAATAAAAAAAAAAGCTACTTGCTTTTAACAATCTTTAAATAATTATTCAGAGGGGTGAGAAAGTTGAGCATTAGAGGCTAGAAGTTGGGGAAGGTCAGTGCTTCTCTCAAATACCCAACCACTTGTGGTAGAGTCAGTTCTGACTGTTGACAACCCCATGTGTTTCACAGTAGAACTGCGCTCCATAGGATTTTCATGGCTGTGACCTTTTCTCTGGATGGGGTCCAACTGTCAAACTTCTGGTTAGTAGCCAAGGGCTCTACTGATTGTACCCTGCAGGGATTCCTCCTTGCATACAGATACATGTGAATTCATACATGTAATACATAACGGGGCCGTGGCACAGTTAAATGTAATGGGATAAATGTAAGTTCCTGCACTTTGGTCCATTAAGCCACCTGTACTGACGCATGCTAGGGGAGGTCTGGCTTAGCAGGCATCTAGTACAAAATGAGATGGGCTCATTCATTAGCTCATGATGGTTAGCTCAGTGTGCGTCAGCAGTCTCCAGAAGAAGCCACTGGGATCTTGGAGTCTCAAGTCCAGAAGAAAGTGCTACCCTGACCCCCTGGAGTCCATTCAACGGGGAGCAGCTGGTGGGTGACAAGCCTGGAAACTGTTCTTGTCGTTGAAGAAACCAGAGGGTTGAGCTTGGAGGAGACTTGAAGGATCAGAGGGCCAAGGGGAGGTGGGAGACCACCATGGAAAGCTGGTTGAATTTGCTGTTTATGGCTTGGAGAGGCAGAGTGGAGCCAGATGGGTGGAAGTGGGCTTTGGATTTGAGCTCAGTGTAAGACCTGCTTTCTACCAGAGCTGTTCATCCAGAGCAGGGTGGGAGGCCTCAGGAGGGAGGGGTTCTGTTCCCTGGGGAGGTCCAAGCAGAGGTTTGTTGTTGTTGCTGTTATTGTTGTTGTTGGCCCCAACTCATGGCAACCTTATGTATAACAGAGCGAGAGGGTGCCCCGTCCTGCGCCATCTTCATGATCGATGGTATGTTGAGTCCATTGTTGGGGCTGTTGTGTCAATCCATCTCATTGAGGGTTTTCCTCATTTTTGCTGACCCTCTACTTGACCAACCATGATGTCTTTCTATAGCAACTGGTCTTTCTGTCAGAGGTAAGTGGGCTTTAGTGTTACCACCAGCCCTATGTCTATATGACTCCAGAGTTCTGACGTAAACCCTTTCAATGGCTCTCTGTCCCCAGCTCCAAGTGCTGGTAAGAACGTGAGCCGTGGGTCCAGTGACACAACTGGGTCTCACAAGAGCCGGTAAGAACATGAGCCATGGGCTTCGGTGACAGAGCTAGGTATCACAAGTGCTTGTAAGAACATGCACCATGGACTCCGGTGACAGTTGGGTATCACAGGTGCTGGTAAGAACATGAGCCGTGGGTCCAGTGACGGAGCTGGGTATCACAAGAGCTTCTTTTCATGGGCATGCACATGGCAGCCAAGTGATGAAAGTTATCCTTGTTATATGTCCCTTTTGAAGATGAGGATCAGACTTGACCATTCATAGTTTACTTAACTTGGTGATTCACAAGGTGGAAAATAAAGCACACCATTCTTTAAAAACATCACTTAATATTTAATCCTGGGCAAAGTCAAAGTGTGTACTCCTAAGCCTTTTACTTTAAGAAAATGTAACAGGAGTATTTTAGGTCAAGCAGTGAAAGAGGAAGAAACTGTCATAGACTTTTGTAGTTTAAAAATGCTCAATGGGAAGAGGCAAATGCAGAAGAATTCCACACAAGTTATGTAAATGCTGCACCCTCACAGGGGGAGACGGTGGGGGTTCAATGGTAGAATTCTCACCTTCTATATGGGAGACCCAAGGAGCCCTGGTGGCCCAGTAGTTAAGTGCTCAGCTGCTTAACTATTAACCTAAAGGTTGGCTAATCCTACCCACATGGTGGCTTTGCAGGAGAAAGACCTGGCAATCTGCTTCCATAAGGATCACAGCCAGGAAAACTCTATGGCTTCTACTCTGTCACAGGGGACCACTATGAGTCAAAAATTGACATGATGGCACCTACCATGTGGGACAAATGAGGGACGTCCTACAAAATATTTGACCACTGCTCCTCAAAACTGCTCATCATCAAAAACAAGGAGGGTCTGAGACAATATCACAGCTGAAAGGAACCTAAGGAGGCATGATGACTACGTGTGCTGGGGGAGCCTGGATGAGAGCCTGGAAAAGAGGACGGACATTGGGGAAAAATGAATCAACTCTGAATCAACTCTGCACTTTAGTTAATAATGGTGCATCAATATTGGTTCATTAATTGCAACCAAAAAGAGTCCCTGAGTGGTGCAAAGAGTTAAGCACTGGACTGCTAGTCAAAAGGTTGGTGGTTCGAACCTAACCAGAGGCGCCTTGGAAGACAAGCCTGGCAATCTGCTTCTGAAAAGTCACAGACTTGAAAACTCTATGGAGGAGTTCTACGCTGCACACATGGGGTTGCCACGAGTCAGAAGGGAATTGATTGGATGGCAACCCACAACAACAATTGTAAATAATGTATTATACTAATGTAAGATCTTAATAATAAGGGAAACTGGGTGTGTGGGGGGAGGATCTTATAAGAACTCTTGTGCTATCTAGTCTAACTCTTTCTGTAAGTCTGAAACTGTTCTAATATATAAAAAACCAAAACTCACTGCCATCGAGTCAATTCTGACTCATAGTGACTCTATAGGACAGAGTAGAACTGCCCCATAGGATTTCCAAGAAGCAGCTGGTAGGTTTGAACTGCTGATCTTTTGATTAGCAGCTTGAGCTCTTAACTACTGCACCACCAGGGATCCCTAAAAAGTAAATACAATAAAGTCTACTAATAATTAAAAAGGTCCTTGGGTGGCTAAAAAAATTTGTGCTCATCTTCTAACCTAAAGGTTCGCAGTTTGAGCCCGCCCAGTGGTGCCACAGAAGAAAGGCCTGGAGATCTACTTCTGTAAAGATTACAGCCAAGAAAACCTATGGAGTTCAGTTCTGCTCTATAACACATGGGGTCACCATGAGTCGGAATAGACCTGACGGCCACGGGTTTAAATAGTTAAAAGAAAGTGCTCCATGGGCATTATCTCATAGTGTCATCCTGGGCAGCCCTGGCCAGCTCTGGATGCCTGCATCTGGGAAGTGGCCATCCATCCGCCCAGGAGATGTCACTGCCACGCTCTCACACTCAGCCATTAATAGCTCTAACAAAAGGCCCAGTGCCCAGGGCATTCTCAGCACAGCCATGAATATGCAATGACACCAACAGTTGAGTCAATACCTTTACTGGCTATTATAGAAAAGCCAATTGGGATCTGGATCTGTGGGAATCCATCTTCTGCTCCTCTAGGGAACAAGAGGATGTGGCAGAGACTGCTGGCTGCCCACCAAATCTCTCTCTTCTTTGGTAAGGGAACTCTGTATTGCAGTGTGCAGCAATGAGCAGTAAGTGCAAGTCATTGGCTGCGGCCTCTGGGAATGCTCTTTAGAGCAGCCAGTACAGCTGGGGGATGTACCCTTTGACCCTTGCCCTGTTCTTTTCCTGCTGCCTGGAACGTGGACATGATGCTGGAGCTGCAGCAGCTATTTTGCAATGATAAGGCTGCCCCTCAGTTCCTTGCCATGTGGACTTTCTATAGGGCAGTTCACAACATTGCAGCTGGCTTCCTCAGAGCAAGCAAAAGAGAGGCACCAGGGACAGACAGAGCTAAAACCAGTTGCCATTGAGTAGACTCTGACTCATGGCGACCCCCTGTATGTCAGAGTGGAACTGTGCTCCATAGAGTTTTCAATGGTGGTTTTTCAGAAATAGATTGCCAGGCCTTTCTTCTGAGGCAACTCTGGGTGGACTTGAATATCCAACCTTTCGGTTAGCAGCCAAGTGTGTTACCTGTTTGCACTGCAAGTCAGAAATCAGTCTCTTGTAACCTGATCTCAGAATGACATCCCGTCACCTTTGTCAGAGCCTTTGTGTTAGAAGCAAGTGATTAAGTCCAGCCCACAGTCAGGGTGAGATTACACAAGGGGCAGGAATCTCAGGAACCAAAACTGCCAACCACGTCTATTTAACCCTTACAAGAACCCTACTTAAGTAAACAATTCAACCTAATTTGGTGAGGCCCATTTGAACAAAGGAACTGAGACCCAGAGGGGAAGGCAGCTTGTTTAAGGTTACTCAGCTGTCACAGAGATGGAGAAGGGTCAGTGGACTTCCCCTCATCGAGGTGGGTGGGGAAGGGTCCCCGGACGTCGGCCCATCATGGTAGGTGAAGGGAGGTCCATGGACGTCGGCCCATCATGGCAGGTGAAGAAGGGTCCCTGGATGTCGGCCCATCATGGCAGGTGGAGGAGGGTCCCTGGATGTTGGGTCCTGTACTTGTTTGACTACACCACCATCCAGACTGCAAAGCGCATTGGATCCGGCAGTGAGGCTGCCTGGAGGAGGAATCGTGTCAGAGCTTGCGCCATATGAGTATGAAGGCCAAGGTTAAAGGCTGCTTGAGCTGTAGTGCTCTGTGTGTGTGTGTGTGTGTGTGTGTGTGTGTGTTTGGTGGTTCAAATCCACCCAGGAGCCTCAGAAGAAAGGCCTGTCCATCTAGTTCTGAAAAATTAGCCATTGAAAGCCCCATGGCCCACAGTTCTACTCTGACACACATGGGGTCGCCATGAGTCAGAATCAACTCAACAGCAACTGGTTTAGAGAGACATTCAGAGAGAAAGGGACAGAGAGAGAAAAAAGAGAGGCAAAGAGAAAAAGAGGGAAGAAGGAGAGAGATAAGCAGACAATGGGACAACCCGTTGCCAGCTAGTTGATTCTGACTCGTAGCGACCCTACAGGACAGAAAAGAACTGCCCCATAGGGTTTCCAAGGCTGTAATCTTTAAGGATGCACAGATTGCCACATCTTTCTTCCGTGGAGCGGCTAGTGGGTTTGAACCGCAAACCTTTCAGTTAGCAGCCGAGCACTTAACCTCTGCGCCACCAGGGCTCCTAGAAAGTGAGATAGAAACAGGCAAAGAGACAAAAACAGGCAGAAAGAGAACAAACAGGCTGGTCACCTCCCATCTCCTTTACAGGCCGTTATCTTTTCTGAAGGGAAGAAATGGCAGGTCAGCGCTCCTCACAGCTGCACACCTGCGCCCTCTGGTGGAGATTTGAAGTACGTTCCTCAATGGCACTGACCCCACGTCCCCCTTTCTTGTTGACAAGACAGCAAATTGTGAGGTTTGAAAGGACAGCAAGCTGTGAACCAGCCCGGGGTGCCCCCGGCGTGTTATGTGGGTGCCCATGGCTGCCAGGACAGCGGCACAGCACAGAGTGCAAGAGAGCAGAGCCTGACTAGACAGCATCAGCCCCCCCACCCCGATGCTCCCTCTCAGATACAGAGCGGTGGCTGCTGGGGGCCTGGGTGTGTGCAAAACTGTGGTCTGTTGTATGTGGGACCTCGGCCTCCTTTAAGAGGTAAGCTCCAGAAGCCTGAGTCAAAGGGGCTGCATAGCGCGGTGCTCTGGCGCCCCCTGCTGTCGCCTGGCAGTGACTCAGCCGTTTCCTTTTCCCTGAAATGAGTTAAAACAAGGATTTTTTTTAAAATTAAGTGAGCTAAATTGTTGTTTAGTTTAAAAGTGATTTCATGGGATAGCTTCGGTTCAAGGCTTAAAAGTTGTTTCCAGGCAATAGTTTGGGAGTTCCTCCAGATTCAATGTATCCTCTGGTTTCCAGTGAGAATTTGAAATTCTGTTCCACGTTTATTCCTTTTTGATCAAAGCATATGTAATCATTGCCAACGAACTGTACATGTAAACATTGCTGAATGGGTGTATGTTTTGTTGCGTATATTTTCACCAAACAAAAGTAGACAAGTGGAGCTTGTGGTCTCGGGAGATGTGAAATAGTCCTCAGGGCTGGCTGTTTGTGAGGGCTGGGGAGGAGGAGCGGGTGAGGGGACCAAACATCCCCCTCTGTGCTCTGGTCTCTGGTCTGATGAGTGGTACCAGCTGGGGGGACCCAGTATCTCCTGGCATTTGAGGGCCTTCCAAGCATTGTTTTTTGTTTTTGTTTTTTTAATAACAATATTTTATTGTATTAACAGTGAAGGTTTACACAGTAGTTTGGGTTCCCATTCAACAATTTCTATATAAGTTGTTCAGTGACATTGGTTACATTCTTCACAATGAGGGAACATTCTCATTATTTCCGTTCTGATTGTTCTGTTTCCATTAGCCTAGTTTCTCTGCCCCTTACATTCTTACCTTTGTTTTAAAGTAATTGTTGACCGTTTGGTCTCATATAGGTGATTTTTTAAAGCTGTGCAGTACTTATGGGCAATATTCATTATTTTTTGAGCTAATCTGTTAGTTTGCTACAAGGTGACTTCGGGGGTTAGTTGTGGTTCAAAGTTTGAAGAGTGTCTAGGACGGTAGTCTCGGGGAGTCCTCCAGTCTCAATCAGCTCAGTAGGTCTGCTTTTTGTTTTTTTGTTTTTGGAATCTGACGTTCTGTTCCACATTTGTCTCCCATTCTATCAGGGTCCATCTATTGTGGCCCCGATCAGAGGTTGGTAGTGGTAGCCGGGCACCATCTAGCTCTTCTGGTCTCAGGGTAGATGAGGTTGTGGTTTGTGTAGACTATTTGTCTTGTAGACTGGTTTTTGCTTTGAGTCTTTGGTTTCCTTCTTTCTCTTTTGCTCTAGGTGAGCAGAGACAATAGTTGTTTCTTAGATGTCTGCTCAAAAGCTTTAAAAACCCCAGACACTACTCACCAAACTAGGGTGTAGAACATAACTTTATGAACTATATTATGCCAATTGACTGAGATGTCCCACAAAACTATGGTTCTAATCCTTTGTCTTAGGCTGGGTTCTCTAGAGAAGCAAAACCAGTAAAGCATACAAATACATACAGAGGTAGATTTATATCAAGGAGATGGCTTACACGGTTGTAGAGGCTGGAAAGTCCCAAGTCCATGGGTCAGGTTGGAGGCTTCTCCCGACTCATGTAGCTGCAGGGGCTGGTGAACCCAAGATCAGCAGATGAGACAGCAGGGCCTGGGCTCACAGGCTGCAGAGACTGACGAATCCTAAGATTGACAGGCCAGACCGCAGGAAGCTGCTAGCTCAAGTCCCAAGAACTGGAGGTCAGATGAACAAGAGCCAGCTGCAGGATCCAGAGCGAGCAAAAGTCCATGAGCCTTGCCAGAAAGTCCACCTAGATTGGATGCAGGCCACATCCCCAAGGAAACTCCCTTGCAATTGATTGGCTACTCAAAGTAGATTCCATCATGGAGGTGATCACATTATATCACATTTCCTCATGGAGGTTATCACATCATCATATGACTGGCAAACTTCATCATAAGTGCCAAACCACTGAGAATCATGGCCCAGCCAAGCTAACACAACCTTAACTACCATATCCTTCAAACTCAGAAAACCAATCCTGTGAGGTTTTTGGTTTTGTCTAAGAAAGATCAGTAACTGTACCCCCATGTGATTTATTGTATATATGACTATATGTGCACACACTCACATACATGCATGTTGTTGCTGTTGTTAGGTGCCCTCAAGTTGGTTCCGATTCATAGCTACCCTAGGCACCACAGAATGAAACACTGCCCAGTCCTGTGCCATGCTCACAGTCGTTGTTATGCTCGACCCCGTTGTTGCAGCCACTATGTTGACATACATGCATATATACCTATATATACACACGTATGCCTACATACATACATATATACCCACACATATATTTTTGGTTGTTTTTGCTGTTGCTTCAAAATTATATACGCCATATTAATTACCAACAGGTCCTTTTTTTCTTGTGTACTTTCTAGTGACATCATTTACTATCATTAAGCTATGTACACTTCACCCTCATTCTGTGTTACCTTTCCCATCACCAAAAATAACAATTCTGCTATCTAGAGAGTGGATCCCACCCCCACCCCCGTTCCTGATAACCTCTAATGAACATCTTAGTCTGGAAGCTGCCCTGAAATCTGTTCAGCATCACAGCAACACACAAGCCTCCACTGACAGACAGGTGGTGACTGCGCATGAGATACATTGACCAGGAATCGAACCTGGGTCTCCCGCATGGAAGGCGAGAAGTCTACCACTGAACAACTACTGTCCTCATCTCTGCTGTTGTTGTTAGTTGCTGTTGAGTTGATTCCGACTTACAGTGACCCCATGTGTGCAAAGTAGAACTGCTCCGTACGGTTTTCAAGGCTGTGACGTTTCAGAAGTAGATTGCCAGGCCTTACTTCCAAGGCACTGCTGAGTGGGTTTGAACTGCCAACCTTTTGGTTAGTAGTCCAGCGTGTAACCATCTGTGCCACCCAGGTCTAGTGATTGAATTCTGCCCATCAGAGCTCCAGCCAGAAGCCAGTCACTGCGCCTCACGTCCCACAGGAAAACCCCAACGCTTACCAAATGGCAGCTAAGACAGGGGAATGTGCTTGAGATAAGCTATAAGGTTAATATGGTATTTGAGGCTTCAGAGGCCCCCAAGAGAGAACTCAGGGAGCAAGCCACTGAGTAGTTGTTATTAGGTGCCATCAAGTCTATTTCAACTCATAGTGACCCCATGTGAAAGAGTAGAGCTGCCCCATTGGGTTTTCTTGGCTGTAATCTTTATGGAAGAAGACTGCCAGGCCTTTCTTCCATGGTGCCTCTGGGTGGGTTTGAACCACCAACCTTTTGGTTAGCAGCTGAGCGCTTGTTTGCACCACCAGAACTCCTTCTACTGAGTAGTCAAAAATCTCAAACCCATTGCCACTGAGTCGATTCCAACTCTTAGTGACCCTAAAGTACAGAGTAGAGCTGCCCAACAGGGCTTCCAAGACTGTAATCTTCACGAAGGAATCCTGGTGACACAGTGGTTAAGATCTTGGCCGGTAACCAAAAGGTCAGCAGTTCGGATCCACCAGCTGCTCCTTGGAAACCCTATGGGGCAGTTCTACTCTGCCCTATAGAGTTGCTATGAGTCGATATGTCCCATAGCGTCACTATGAGACTCGATGGCAGTGGGTTTGATTTTAATCTTTACGGAAGCAGACTGCCACATCTCTCCCCCTTAGAGAGGCTGGTAGGTTTGAACCGCCAACCTTTTGGTTAGCACCCGAGCGCAGAGTTAAAACAGGTAGAGGAAGTTTGAAAACCTCCCTATTTCTTTAATAGGGCCTATATACTCTTTTTCAAACCCTTCAGAAGCAAACGCTTTGACAGTGACATCTAATGAGCAAAGACGAAGTTTCATGACTGAGTGGATCCCCCCCACTGGAAGCAGAACCCCTTGTTCCAGGCTCAGGGAACCAGCTCTTCTGAGCCCCCTCTTCAGGGCCTGGGGTTGGCCCCAGGCAGCCCCAGAAGGCTTTGTAAGCCTCAGAACAAGCTATGACTATGACTTTTTTTTTCTTTTGTAGTTAAACTCTTTATTTATATAGTATTTTCTTTTTTTCCCTTTTTAAAATTTATTTTTTATTTTGGTGAAAATATACACAGTCATACCCAGCAGCTCTGTAGGAGAAAGACCTGGCGATCTGCTCCCACAAACATTACAGCCAAGAAAACCTTATGGGGGTGGTTCTGCTGTGTCGCATGGGGTCGCTATGAGTTGGAATTGATTTGGTGGTACCTAGCAACAACAACATTTCAACAATTTCTACATGTACAACTCAGTGACGCTGATTACACTCATCAAGTTGTGCAAACATCTCGCCATCCTTCTCCAAATTGCTCCACCACCATTGACTCAGACTTACTGCCCCCTAAGCTTCTCATCTAACCTTTCGAGTTGCTGTTGTCAATTTGATCTCGCATAATGCTCAGAGTAGACATATTTACTTATTAACATAAACTATTATTTCGCTTCAAAGAAGACGTCAGGGCATAGTTTTGGTTTAAAGTTTAAAGATTATCTCACGGTGATAGTTTTGGAGGTTCAGGCAGGACATCCCTGACTTAAAAAGAAAGACCTGAGGTAAATTTGGAGAGCCTGAGAAAAAGTTTTCCTAACTCCAGCTTCCTCCTGGCCAAAGTCACCCACACCACAACACACTCACAGATTTCATTCCTGAAACTTGAAATGAAATGCCACATGGATGCCTGGGACATACTTGATTCATTCAGCACTGGCTCAACTCTAACCATTGCCAGCACTGCCTTCCTCTGATCTGTTTGTAAAGGTGGGTGTCTTAGTCATCTAGTGCTGCTATAACAGAAATACCACAAGTGGATGGTTTTAATGAAGAGAAGTTTATTTCCTCATAGTCAAAGTAGGCTAAAAGTCCAAATTCAGGGTGTCAGCTCCAGGGGAAGTCTTTCTCTGTCTGTCGGCCTTCTCATCAGTGTTCCCCTGGACTAGGAGCTTCTCGGCGCAGGGACCCAGGTCCAAAGGACACGCTCTGCTCCTGGCACTGCTTTCTTGATGGTATGAGGTCCCCCGTCAAGCTGCTCACTTCTGTCTTTTATATCTCAAGAGATTGCCTCAGGACACAATCCAGTCTTGTAGATCCAGTCTTGCCTTACTAACACAACTGCCACCCATCCTCCCTCATTAACATCATAGAGGCAGGATTTACAACACATAGGGAAATCACATAGTACCAGGAATCATGACCAGCCAAACTGATACACACATTTTTGAGGGACATAATTCAAACCATGGCAGTGGGTGACAGGGGGCCCATCTCCTTCTCACTTCTTGGTACCAAGACACCATAAATTGGCATGGAGTGAAAAACATATTCTAGAATATTTGAAGAAATTAGAGCTGGCTCTTTATACAGGAGTCAACTACTTAGATTTCAAAGTTTTTACTTATAAATTGGCAAGTGAGGCTATTGTTGTTTGGTGCCATTGAGTCAATTCTAAGTCATAGTGACCCTATAGGATAGAGTACAATTGCCCCATAGGGTTTCCTTAGCTATAATCTTTACGGGAGCAGATCACCAGGTCTTTTCTGTCGAGGATTGGCTTGTGGGTTCGAACCATCAACCTTTCAGTTAGCAGCTGAGCGCTTAACCACTGCGTCACCATGGCTCCTTACAAGTGAGGCTAGAGACCATGAAGCCTGAAGCCAAATCCCTTGGGTAACTGATATTTTTTAAATGAGCTGTTAAAGGCCCTGGGTGGCACAAGTGCTTTACATTCCACTATTAACCTAAAGGTTGGCAGTTCAAACCCACCCAGTGGTGCCAAAGGAGAAAGGCCTGGCAATCTACTTCTGTAAATATCATAGCCAAGGAAACCCTGTGGAGCAGTTCCACTCTGTCACATGGGATGGCCATGAGTTGGAAGCGACTCAATGGCAATAGGTTTGGGCTTTTGGTTTTGGTGGGTTGTGCCAAATAGGGATGTCCAGGGAAGAGGAGGTTGCTGATCTGAGCACCTGGTTTCAGGTAAGAAACTGCTGGAGTATATTGATGTGGGGGTGCATCAAGATGGCGGCCTGAACACCTGACAACCCTGCTACCCAGAACCCATGACTAACAGAGACAAAATCAGTAAGGACCTGGTCAATGAAACCTTCTCCCAGAGGGGTGCAGAAGCCGTGTTCCTCACTTCTGCACCGTGGCAGAGAGGCTGCTTTGTGAGGCTGTGGTCTGACTTGGGGCGGTGGGCCGGGCAGGAGGAGCCTGGAGGTCTGCCCTTTCCGTGCTATGCTCACATCCTCTGGGATCCATGAAGGCACTGCAATTTTATAAAAACACAGTGGAGTTGAAATTTAGGGGCTCAGAAGTACAAAGATGCAAATCATTTTTTATACCTGACCTCATCTTGCTCTGGGGCTCCAATATGGTGGGGTGTGGTGGGCAGGGGATGATAACTTGACAGTTCATGGTGACATAGTCCTTTCTAGTTCACAAATAATCTTTTTGGATAAATAGTTAATTCTGTTAACCTGACTATAATGAGCCTCAAAATGGAGTCAATGGTGCTGAGCCTCAGGTCAGCAAACCGAAACCTAAGTTTCTATTTCTTGTCAATTCCTAACCTTCCCAGGAGCTGAAATCCAAGTCAATCAAAGAACTCTCCTGGAAATCGAAACCTAAGCTAGCCATCAGGACTTGCTTACTCAGTGCCATGGATTTAATTGTGTCCCCCCAAAATACGTGCCAACTTGGCTAGGATCTTCCATTTTGTGATCTGATGTAATTATCCTATCATCTTCCATTTTGTGTGTCTTAAATCCTGACCGCTATATGTTAATGAGGCAGGATTAGGGTGGGATGTTAAGTCTCCACTCTCACATCACCACTCTTCACCATCCTTACTCAAGACACTCCCCTGCTTGAGTCACACCTTTTACCTTACAAGAGATAAAAGGAGAGAGAAGCAGGTAAAAAAGGAGGGACCTCCTACCACCAAGAAAGAAGAGCCAGGAGCAAAGCGTGTCCTTTGGACCCGGAGTCCCTGCACTGAGAAACTCCTAGACACAGGGAGATTGATGACAAGGACCTTCTCCCAGAGTCAACAGAGAGAGAAAGTCTTCCCCCGGAGCCGGTACCCTAAATTTGAACTTCTAGCCTCCTAGACTGCAAGAAAATAAATTTCTGTTCGTTAAAGCCATCCAATTGTGGTACTTCTGTTATAGCAGCTAGATAACTAAGACAGTCAGTTTAACTTGGTTCAGATTTTTCCCTTAATTCCAACTAGGGAAAGAAAATGCCTGTCAGGCAAGCAAAAATTGCCCAGTATAGCTTCCTTGTTCCTGGTTGTCTGCTGTTACAAAACCCTTTCTACTGATACCATGCTTTGTTACGCTCGTCTGACTTCCAGACCAGGTGTTTCCCAGTTCCTGAACTGAAAAATAAACCTTATGAGTTAACACACAAATTTAATATTGTGGAAATTTTCTTTTTAACGATTCCAGGTTCAAGCTTCCTCTCTCTCATCTTTCCAAACAAAATCACGTGTATCCTCCTAGCAGCAGGGGCAGAGTCTCTGGTCTGTGTGTGATTCTGGGGTCACAGCTGACCTCAGTTAGAAAGTTCCTCAGTGACATCTCCCAGTATCTGTCTGTGACAGGCACAGATTTTACAGATGACAAAGCCAAAGAACTAATTTTTTCATTCTGGTCCGGTGGCTAGTGCCATTAGCCAATGTCAGAGAGGTCCTCAGAACCTAGAATGTCAGAGCCCAGAAGGGATTTAGGGAATATCTTGGCCAACCCTGTTGATTTCGAGCAAATGAAGCTCAGAAATGGGGAAGAAATTTGTTTTCCCCTGACCCCTGCCACCGTCAGTATAGAAATGGGATTAGAGAGACTAGCAGTCTGTAAATGGAACAGGATTGATCCTGGAACAGGAGGGAGACATAGATGACTTATGCACCTGAAAACACTGTGGTTGGCAAAGCCAGGATTGGTAAGGTCAGGGTTTGACAGAAAACAAAAGATTGCGCGGTGGGGGAATGAAAAAATAACATTAAATATATATATATATATAAACACAGATAATAAAAATCCTATAAGGAATTTCTTCTCAAAACAAAGCAAATTCCTTGGCATTAAAATCTATCTCTTGTGCATAAATCTTTTTCTGCACCATCTTCTTAAATTGTTCAGAAAATGGCAGTAACATCATGATCTGCTAAGGTAAATTTTCCTACAAGTTTTATGTAAGGCAGAGTGAAGGTCTTCGCTCCATCCTTCCTCCCCTTCCTCCCTCCCTCCTTTCTCTCTCTCTCTCCCTTCTTTCTATCTTTCCTACTTGTAACAGTCCCTTCTCACTTGAAAGTTAATGTCGTTTCAGAGGCATTCTTCTGTTTCGTTCTTCTTCCTCCCTTCCTTCTCCTCCTGGCACCCCCACCCCCTCTTTTCCCCTACATAAGCCTGGTAAATGCTTGTGAACCCATGTGTGACCTTTTCATAAATTACTGCAGTGCTCAAGGTCATGTCTTGGGCTTGTAACTGTAGCTCAAGAGGTTGCCGCAGACTACAGTTCTCCTGGCATTAATTCATAGCTCTTCCAACAGAGGGACTAAACTGAGTTTTAAAAAATAAAAGATTTTAAACATTTGGTTTACACACAAAACTGAGTTCTTTCAAAACCTCAGTTAGAAAAGGTTGGCCTGTGTCTCCTGCTTGGCTTGATGGGGTCACCAGTAGATCCCGTTGTTGCATTTGGGGAGATATGAAAAAGTTAGATTTCTGGGGCTCCACCCCAGCTCTACCGAGAACCAGGCTATGCCTGTGCAATTCGCCTAGCAGCAGCTAGTGGGAACCAGGGGTGGACAGCACCGGGGTTTTTGGTGGTGGTGATTCCAGCAGTGTGTGCATGTGGTGGGTGGGGGTTGGGGGGGGTGGGTACATGGTATGAAGTAGGGGCGGGGAAAGAGCACACATTTTCCTCCCAGCTTCAACTTGGCTACTCTGGCGATTTGCCTCGATACCATGATTTTAACATATATCATCTCCACATCTACCATTTGCTCTGACTTGGATGGAATAACTGGACTCTCAGGCCTTCATGTCTGGTCGGTGTGAGGAATGGAGTCCTGACAGCAGGTGCCAGCACTCGTTGTCACTGAGTCTATTCCGACTCAGGGCGACCCTATGTGTTTCAGAGTATAACTGTGCTCCATAGGGTTTTCTGTGGCTGATTTTTTAGAAGTAGATGACCAGGCCTTTCTTCCAAGGTGCCTTTGAGTGGACTTGAACCTCCAACCTTTTGGTTAACAGCAAGTGCATTAACCATTTGCACCGCCCAGGGACTCCCAGTTAAGCATAACCCTGCAGTCTTCTGCACATCCCCCTTGTTGAGGGCAGGGAGGTGAGTCCTAATGCTCCCTGAGGGTCATATCAGAGGGCGGCCATCCGGGGGTCCCCGGCATCAAGAGGGAGACTAGCATGTGGCGTGCAGGAGCCGGCAACACCCACAATCCCTCAGACACTCTCACTGTTTACAAAATGCTAAGCACATTGACCACACGGTTTCATTGATTCTTCATCCCATGACACTTCCAGGACGTAAGTGAGGCAGGAACTCTGAGCTCCACGTGACAGATAAGGGAACTAAGAGCACAGAGAGAGAAAGAGAGGTCAAGGCCAGGGGCAGGTACATCCCGGGCTCATTCTTTCCACCAAAGCTGACCTGAAACAGAAATAAGCAGGGCCGTATGTCTAGGGCACCACTATCCGTCTGTCAGTTTGCAGTGCCGTGGTGGCTTGCATGTTGCTGTGATGCTGGAAGCTATACCACCAGTATTTCAAATACCAGCAGGGTCACTGTCTTAGGCTGGGCTCTCTAGAGAAGCAAAACCAGTAAAGTGTATAAATACGTATATATAGAGAGATTTATATCAAGGAAACAGCTCACGCGATTGTACGGGCTAGAATGTCCCAAGTCCATGGATCAGGGTAGAGGCCTCTCCCAAGTCACGCAGCCGCGGAAGCTGGCAAGCCCAAGATCGGCAGATCGGAGAGCAGGGCTCCCGCGCACAGGCTGTGCAGATCGACGAATCCCAAGTTCGGCAGATAAGCTGACAGCTCAAGTCCCAAGAACCGGAGATGAGACGACAGGAGGCAGCCGCAGGATCCAGAGAGAGCAAAAAGCCAGAACATCCGCTTATATTCAGATGCGGGCCACATCCCCAAGGAGACTCCCTTTCATCTGATTGGCTACTCACAGAATATTCAATCATGGGAGTGATTACATTAAAACACGGAGAATCATGGCCCAGCCAAGTTGATACACAATCTTAACCATCACAGTCACCCACGATGGCCAGGTTTCAACAGAGCTTTCAGACTAGGACAGACTAGGAAGAAAGGCCTGGCGATCTACTTCTGAAAACAAGCCAATGAAAACCCTATGGATCACAACAGAAGACTGCCCAATTTAGCGCGGGAAGATGAGCCCCCTAGGTTGAGAACGCACAATGGCCGCAAGTACAAACTCAAGCATACCAACGATCCTCAAGATAGCACAGGACCGGACGATGTTTTATTTGGTTGTACATGGGGTCGTTATGAGATGGAGCTGACTCAACAGTAACTAACAACATGTCCAGTTCAGTCATGGTATACTGCAGGCCCACGTGGCACATTCCAGAACACCGGGCACAAGTTCAGCCTGGTGCTGGGCCTTGTGTTGGACCACAGAGGGTGTGCCCTGGCCTTGGTACACACAGGGTCCCCCCCGTCCACCCCGGGGCAGCAGAGCTGGCCAAACGTCATGTTTCTTTGCTTTGGGCTGCAATTCACTGTAGTCACACCTGCTGCCTCAGTGCATCGCACTCCACCTTGGAATCTGTTGATTTTTTTTAAAGGAAAACCATCAAGTCAATTCCGATTCATAGTGACTCTATAGGAGAGAGTAGAACTGCCCCATAGGGTTTCCAAGGAGCCGCTGGTGGATTCGAACGGCCGACCTTTTGGTTAGCAGCCAAACTCTTTAACCCCTGCACCACAAGGGCTCCAGGAAAACCATTATTATTTAATAAATACAGAAGACAAAATCTTTCACAGCACAGGGCTCGGGGAGTGCAACACAAAAGCAAAAAGAACGGTGGCAAACAGCAGCACAATGACAAGCTGAGACCTGTGGGGTTGGTGAAGATTTTAGAAGACTGCCTTGGCCTCTAGGCTCCCTCCTCCTGGGTGGGCAGTGGGCGCTTTCAGGGAGTCCCGGCAGTGCCGCGTCAAGCCACTAGAGGGCGCCCAGTGCCCACTGCTGGAGGGCTCAGCCCTGCCGGCCGGCGGCCGCGGCCATCCCGTAGGCTCTGGTGGGCTGGTCTCAGCCCCCCACTACCCTGGCTTGCCCTCCGTCAGCCCTCACTCTCTGGGCCACTGTGGCCAAGCTGGGGCTTAGGCCGCTTGTTGTGTGCTGTGGATTCCAACTCATAGCAACCCTACAGGGCAGACTAGAACTGCCCTATAGGGTTTCCCAAGCTGTAATCTTTACAGAAGCAGATCACCAGGTCTTTCCCCCAAGGAGCAGCTGAGTTTGAACTGCTGACCTTCGATTAGCAGCTGAGCACTTTAACCATTGTGTCACCAGGGTTCCTTATGTAGCTGCAGATGGACCATGCACTCTTGGGAACTGATGGCCTGCTGAAGGAGTGAGATTGGGGCTGCCATGGTACCTGAGGGGCTCCGTCCAGAAGGTGGGCTGTGCTAGCTTCGACGTCTCCTCCATGCTGCTGTACCTGCCACCCTCAGCTTACCTGGCTCTGGTTGGTCCCAGAGGCTTGATGTGTCCCACCTCTGCCTCTCTGCCACCCACTGGTTTGCAGCTTTTGGAATGACACCCGGAACTGGGAACCCATGACACTCAGGAGGTTCAAAGAAGTACAGCCCCCCACGTCCTGATAGGCCAGGCTGTTGACGTGGGAGGTCTGCACCAGTAGTCCAGAGGCCGGCCACCAGCCCAAGTCTGCCCTCCACCCCCGCTGACCGGGAAAGCAGGTACCCAGCAAGGACCAGTAGGTCCACTGGCCTCACACTCCTCCTCCTTAGCCCCAGGGAGGGAGCCAGGAGGCCACAAGACGCTGCTGGCAGAGAAGCCTTCCCAGGGCAGAAGGGTGCTGAGAAACCACGGACAGGTCACTTGCCTTTCTGGACTTCAGAGCCCACCTGCAAAGTCTTAATTTTAGGATATGATGTTCTAGGTCTCTGGGAAAAATCTATAAGGGAAATCTTTAATAAAGGCCAGCTAGGTAAAAAGGGAAGGAGCCCTGGTGGTGCAATGGTTAAGTGCTCGGCTGCTAACCCAAAGGTTGGTGGTTCAAACCAACCAGATGCAGGAGAAAGACCTGGCAATCTGCTCCTGTAAAGACTGCAGCCTAGAAAACCCTATGGGGCAGTCGTACTTTGTCACATGGGGTCACTGTGAGTCGGAATCAACTCGATGGCACCCAGTAACAACAGAAGAAAAGGGAAGGAAGAAAGAAAGTGTTGGGGGTTGAATTGCGTTCCCCAAAAAGACATATTGAGGTTCTAACCTCCAGTACCTATTAATGTGACCTTATTTGGAAATAAGGTCTTTGTAGATATACTCAAGTTAAAATGAGGTCATACTGGACTAGATGTTGTTAGTTGCCATTGAGATGGCTTATGTATAACAGAATGACCTTACGTATGACAGAGTGACCTTACTTACGTATAACAGGATGAAACATTGCCTGGTCCCACACCATCTTCATGATTTTATATTTGAATCCATTGTTGGGGCCATTGTGTCAATCCATCTCATTGAGGGTTTCCCTTGTTTTTTGCTGACCCTCTACTTTACCAAACACGATGTCCTCTTTGAACAATTGGTCTTTCCTGCTGATGTGTCCAAAGTAAGCGAGCTGAAGTCTTGCCATTCTTGCTTCTAAGGAACATTCTAGATTAGAGGGGTCCTAAATCCAGTGACTGGTGTCATTACAAGAAGAGATCTGAAGACGTACAGGAGACACGGAGAAGAGGCCATGTGAAGACAGAAGCAGGGATTGGAGTGATGTTGCCACAAGCCAAGGAATGCCAAGGATTGCAGGTAACCATCAGATGCTGGAAGAGGCAAGGAAGGACTCTCCCCTAGAACCTTTGGAGGGAGCATGGCCCTGCCTGACACCTTGATTTCAAACTTCTAGTTTTGGAGAAAACTGTGATAGAATAAATTTCTGTTGTTTGAAGTCACCCAGTTGGTGATCACTTGTTACGGCCCCCACAGGAAACTAACACAGAAGCAAGAGAGGAGAGGGAGGACAGGCAGAAGGGAGAGATGGAGGAAGTCTTCTGCCAAAAAAGTAGCCCTCGCCAAGAACCTCATGCTAGGACCATGTGGGCAAAATGGTGAATCTAGAAGCTTCTCCTTGGTGCCAAACCAAAACCACCAAACCAGTTGCCATTGAGTTGATTCCAACTCATGGTAACCTCATGTGCTGCAGAGTAGAACTATGCTCCATAGGACTGTCATGGTTGGGACCTTTTAGAAGCAGATTGCCAAGTCTTTCTTCTGAGATGCCTCTAGGTAGGTTTGAACTATCAGTCTTTCAGTTAGTAGCCCACCCAGGGACCCCTTCCTTGGTGCATCCACTGGCATTTTGATGTCCTATCCCACCCCTGGGCACCAGGACCTCATGTCTGCCCCACTTGTCTATCTAATACCTCTCCACTCCTGTTTCTCAACACTGTGTTCTCAGAGGTTGCAGAGACAGCCTGGAGGGAGGAGGGCCCAGACGGACTCCCAGCAACAAACTCATGGATCTTTAAAACTCACTGTATTAAAAGCAATTAAAGTTACTCTTTTTTTGATGTTCAGATTGTTCCAGTTTTGGCCTGTGTTAGCCCCTTCAAGCTGGCTCTGATGTGTCCCCATTATTCTCTGAAACTTTGTTAATTGTTGACACAACAATATCTTGCAGGTTCACTTTGTGTTTTCCTAGCCCTAGGTAATTAGCCTGGTTTCTTTGAGTGGGGAATGGTATTTAGAAACCAAGCTCTGGTCACTGAGTGTCCTCATTGCTAAGGGGCTATCTTTGCTTCTGTGCCCTTTCTGTGGAAAAAGCAAGGGAATATGTTAAAATGGAAAATCGTGAGTTCATATTGATATTCTGATTTCAAAACTAACTTTAGAGTTTTTGTATACTATTGTATTTTCTAGTAATTTTAGATGTTTATGTCTTTTTGAAACTAATTTTAAATTTTAAAATCACATTCTTAAGCTTTTATTTCTACAACTCCAAGTTAAGAACAATGCTGGGAGCTTTTTCCTACTCCATATAAGATGAGGAGCAAAAGTGCCTCTTCCTAGCACCCTCCCTCCCCATTTCTTTATTGGTCTTTGTTAATTTAATCTGGGAATCAGATAGAATTATTAGATTTAAATTGAAGATCCCCTATTTCCTTGATGTATGACTTTGAGAAAATTGGTTAAACTCTCTAACCATCTGTTTTTTTTCTGAAATATCAGAATTAATAATAATATAGGATGTACTCTTGTATATGACTTCTTTTACTTATGTCTGCGAGATTAATCAATGTTTCAGTAGTTTGGTTTTTTCTTTCATCTGTATTCTTGTTTTTGTTGTTAGGTGCCATCAAGATGGTTCCAACTCATAGCAACCCTACGTACAATAGAACAAAACACTGCCCCATCCTGCACGATTCTCACAATCATCACTACATTTGAGCCCATTGTTACAGCCACTGTGTCAATCCATCTCCTCGAGGGTCTTCCTCTTTGACCCTCTACCTTACTTAGCATGGTGTCCTTCTCCAGAGACTGGTCTCTTCTGATAACACGTCCAAATACGTAAGATGAAGTCTCACCATCCTCACCTCCAAGGAGCACTCTGGTTGTACTTCTTCCAAGATAGACTCGTTCATTCTTCCGGCAGTCCATGGTATATTCAATATTCTTTGCCAACACCGTAATTCAAAGGCATTGATTCTTCTTTGGTCTTCCTTATTCATTGTCCAGCATTCGCACACATATGAGGTGATTGAAAATACCATGGCTTGGGTCAGGTGCACCTTAGTCCTCAAACTGACATCTTTGCTTTATAAAACTTTAAAGAAGTCTTTTGCAGCAGATTTGCCCAAGGCAATATGTAGCTTGATTTCTTGACTGCTACTTCCATGGGCGTTGATTGTGGCTCCAAGTAAGATGAAATCCTTGACAACTTCAATATTTTCTCCATGTATCATGATGTTGCTTGTTGGTCCAGTTGTGAGGATTTTTTTTTCTTTATGTTGAGGTGGATTCCATACTGAAGGTTGTGGTCTTTGATCTTCATCAATAAGTGCTTCAAGTCCTCTTTGCTTTCAGCAAGCAAGGTTGTGTCATCTGCATATCGCAGGTTATTAATGGTTAAAAGCTCAGCTGCTAACCAAAAGATCGGCAGTTTGCATCCACAGTACACGTTGGAAACCCTATGGGGGCAGTTCTACTCTGTTCTATAGGGTCACTATGAGTAGGAATCGACTCGACGGCAATGGGTTTTTGGTGAGGGGTAACATATTTACAGATACATGTATTGCAAATATATTCTTCAAGTCTCTGACATGCCTTTCTAGTGTCTTAATGGTGATTTGATGAGTGGACATTTACATTTTGACCAGTTCCAATTTATCATTTTACTTCTTATGGTTAGCCCTTCTTATGTCCTATTTAAAGAATTGTTGCCTACTACAAGGTCCTAAAGATACTCTCCTGCGTTTTCTTCCAGAGTTTGTATTATTTTACCTTCCATAGTTAAGACTATGATCCATCTCAAATTAATATTTTTTATTGCAATTTAGATGAAGGTTTACAGAACAAATAGTTTCTCATTAAACAGTTAATACACATATTGTTTTATGACAATGGTTAACAACCCCATGACATATCGACACTGTCCCTTCTCAGCCTTGGGTTCCCTATTTTCAGCTTTCCTGTCCCCTCCTGCCTTCTAGTCCTTGTCCCTGGACTGTTGTGCCCCACTAGTCTCATTTTATTTTATGGGGCTGTCTAATCTTTGGCTGAAGGGTGAACCTCGGGAGTGACTTCATTACTGAGCTAAAAGGGTGCCCAAGGGCCATATTCTTGGGGTTTCTCCAGCCTCTGTCAGGCTAGTAAGTCTGGTCTTTTTACATGAGGTAAAATTTTGTTCTACGTTTCTCTCCAGCTCTGTCCAGGACCCTCTGTTGTGATCCCAGTCGGAGCAGTCAGTTGTGGTAGCTGGGCACCATCTAGCTGTACTAGACTCAGTCTGGTGGAGGCCTTGGTAGCTGTGGTCCATTAGTCCTTTGGACTAATCTTTTCCTTGATATCTTGTTTTCTTCATTCTCCCTTGCTCCCAAAGGGGTGAGACCAGTGGAGTATCTTAGATGGCTGCTCGCAGGCTTTTAAGACCCCAGGCACTACTCACCACGGTAGAATGCAGAACATCGATTAATATTTTTGATGATGTGAGGTGGCATTTCTTTTTCACACAGGCCTTTTAACATGGTGACACATGATGACGCGTAGTAGCAGTGAAGACCCCTGACAGCAGCTCATGCTCAGATGATCGCAAACACTGTGACGCCTCTCAACGTGTTGAGAGAGAAGGCGGGGGCAGTGGTCTTGCCAAAGTGACTCAGCCAAAGAAATTTCACTTTTTTTTTTTCCTCTGGGGATGGAGTTCAAACCATATTTTATTCTGAAAGCCAAGCAAAGAAAATTCCCTCTGATGATCTGAGTATTTGATTTTCTATTTCTCAGGCGAGACAAACTTTTCTTTTGCGTAGGCCGATGTGGAGACTTCCCTGCCAGCCTTCTATTTGGGTTTAATAGGATAGATTATCCTGGAGCTTCCCAGAGTCAAAACAAGCAGCCAGCAGAGATTGCTACTGTCAGAGCTGCAAGGTCTTCCAGAAATCACAGAGGACACGCAAGTTAAAGAGCAAAACCACAGGAGTTCAACTTGATTTCAACCCTCCCATTTCCTGGAAATCATTTATAAAAATCCAGCTTTGGCAATGAATCTGTTAAATAATTGGGTGAAATTCAAGGTTGGCAGTGTGTGTGGTGGGGAGATGGGGTTTGGAGTGCAGAGTGTAATTTGCCACACTGCTAGGTATTCACATTTTTGAAGGGCCTCAGATGAATCTGTACAAGGTTGCTCATACCTTCTGACCCCACAACCACCACTTCTGTTTATCTACCCGTTGTCATCGAGTTGACCCTGACTCACGGTGACCCCCTGTGTGTCAGAGTAGAACTATGCTCCAACAGGGTATTCAATGGCTGATTTTTCAGAAGAAGATCACCAGGCCTTTCTTCCAAGGCACCTCTAGATGGATCAAACCTCCAACCTTTTGCTTAGCAACCAAATGCATTCACTGAGTGTACTCCCCAGGGATACGTCTATCTATCTGGATCCTAGGAAATATCTGGGAGCCTCTCCTTAAAAATCTTTTGGGAAGCTGTTGGGTACAAAGAAGACAATGCCAAAGCCAGCAGCAGAATTTCCTGTAGTGCAAGAGACTGAGGTGCCATGTTTTCTCTGTGACACCAGCCTGTTTGCCAAGCAGATCTCGTTCTCACTCTCCAGCCTGCCACCGGCATGAAACTCCCTCATTTGTCCACTTTCCACAGAGCCAGGCGGAGGCTGGGTCTACATGAAAGCTGGAAGGAGGCTGAGCAGTTCACTTAAACCCCGAGTAGGTCCCAACATTAGAACAGTGATAACTGCCTAAGAAGGGTGGAAGGTAAGGCGTGAGCACAAGGAGAAAGTCTGCAGGCCTCACCATGCCTACTGGTCAACGCTGCAGAGACGGCCACCCTCTATTCCTGTCACACTTCCCCCCTCCATGTACCCGCTCCATAGGAGAGCCTACTCCAGGAAGCCCTCCTGGCTTGCTGAGTCTGGATACAGACTCCCGGGGCCACTGCCTGATTGTTTCCTTAGCAAGTCCTCAGTCAAGGTTTCAGGATTTTAGTCGCCTGTTCAGCAATGGGGGAGCCAAGGTCTCTGATTTCTAAACCTGGCGGTGCTTTCAGGTGGCTGGGCCATCTTGAACAAATCACTTAACCTCTCAACGCCTCCATTTCCTCCTCATTTGTAAACTGGAATTAATCAAACCTACATGGCTGCAAGGAGCGCCTGGGTGGTGCAAATGGTTAATGTGCTCGGCTGCTAACTGAAAGGTGGAGGTTTGAGTCCACCAGAGGTGCCTCAGAAGAAAGGCCTGGTGAACTCCTTCTGAAAAACAGCCATTGCAAACCCTGTGGAGCACACTTCTTCCCTGACACACATGAGGTCACCATGAGCAGGGTCCCATGACTCTACAGCAACTGGTTTTAACTTTTAGGACAGGCTGCAGTTTCCTCTCTTGCCACAAGGGGGAGAAGGAAGGAAGAAATGGACGGGAGAGGTTTGAAGACACACTGTCTGATTGGGTGCCTTTTTCTCTAGCTTACTCCAGGGGTAGACAGACCAACATGCCACTCTTTTTTCTGTAGTCAAAGCTATACAGTCTGGATCTCTCTAGTTGCCTACCCGATATCACCTGGATGAGCTAAAGGCATCTCAAATCAATCACGACTTAGACTAAATTCAAAGTGTCTCCCACCCCTTCTCTGGACATCATCCTTAAGTCAGCCATCTCTAGCAAGCCTCATACTACCGGGCCCACTGCCTCTCCTTCCTCAGCCTCTCTTGGTTCTGTCCTGTGCTCATCTCTGTCCCCTCTGCCACTCGCTGTGTTAAGGCTACTGTCATCTCCTCCCTGGTTAACTCAAAATCCTCCAGACTGGGCTCTTAGCCAAGTGTGCTGTGTCCTCTTACCCCTGGGCCTTTGCACACGCTGTTGCCCCTGCCTGGAATGCACTGTCCCCGCACTTTGCTTGGCTAGTTCTTTTCCAGGAAGCTTGTCCTGCCCTTCCAAGAACTGCTCTACAAAAACATAGACGGCAAGAGAGAAGGATAGGAGTATGGGGCACTGGGTGCATTCTACGGTTGTTATTTCTTGAGAGAGACAGAGAGAGAAAGGCAGAGGGCTCAGTAAAATCTCAGTCAAAATATTAACATCTGAGAGAGCAAGATCTCAGTCACAATATTCACATCTGTTAGATCTGGGTGATAGGTATATTGCTGTCTGTTTCAGAATTTTGTGTATTTGAAATATTTCATAATTAAAAAAATTAAAAATACTTGAAAATGCGCAATGCTCTTCTCCTGCCTGTAGAGAATCCTTCCGTAGACTTCTCCCCTGGGCTGTCATCACAGGTCTACCTGTCTGTCTCATCTGTTGTTGTCATGAGTTGCTGTGGAATCGGCCCCCCGACTCATGGCAACCCCATGCACAACGGAAGGAAATGCCTCCTGGTCCTGCGCCACCCCCATGATGGGTTATGGACGGGACTGTGATCCATAGGGTTTTCATTGGCTCATTTTTGGAAGTAGATCACCAGGCCTTTCTTCCTATTCCATCTTAGTCTGGAAGCTCCTAAGAAGGAGCTTGTTCAGCATCATAGCAACACGCAAACCACAACTGACAGATGGGTAGTGGCTGCACATGAGGTGCATTGGCCAGGAATTGAACCCAGGTCTCCCTCATGGAAAGCAAGAATTCTACCACTGACCCACCGTTGCCCTCAGAATTTGCCAGAGGCCTCCTTTAATGGAGAGAAAAAGGTGTGCTTTATGCCTAGAACACTGTATTTTGTAGAACTCTTAAACAATAACAAATGCCTAGTGATTTTAACTTCACAAGTTACCTCTGAGAAGATGGATAATATAAAACATTTACAATGGGATACCAAATCAGAGACCCTGGGAAATTCTACCCAATGGGAGACTCAGATATTTTTTTTTTAAATTGTGCTTTAGGTGAAGGTTTACAGAGCAAATCAGTTTCTCATTAAACAATTAATACATATATTGTTTTGTGACATTGGTTGCCAACCCCCTGATGTGTCAACACTCTCTCCTTCTTGACACTGGGTTCCCCATTTCCCTTCGTCCAGCTTTCCTGTCTCCTCCTGCCTTCTTGTCCTTGCCCCTGGGCTGGTGTGCCCATTTAGACTCCTATACATGGTTGAGCTAAGTGTATTATTGTTTGTTTTATGGGCCTGTCTAATCTTCGGCTGAAGGGTGAACCTCAGGAGTGACCTCAGTCCTGAGTTAAAAGGGAGTCTGGGGCCATACTCTGGGGATTTCTCCAGTTTCTGTCAGACCAGTAAGTCGAGACTCAAATTTTTGGTGTAAGTACATTTGGAAGAATGTGTGATGACATTTTCTGGGAAGTGAGGAAATTGTGAGATGCCTCATGGTTCTTGGAGACTGGAGGCCAAAATTCTGGTCCAAATTAGGCCAGAATCTAACCTAGGGCTCTTAGTCTTGTCACTTAACTTACCCTGCTGGCGCAGTGGTTAAGAGCTCAGGCTGCTAACCAAAAGGTCGGCAGTTCAAATCC
>NW_004444013.1:7720914-7732891 GCF_000243295.1 Trichechus manatus latirostris
GCTCAGGCTGCTAACCAAAAGGTCGGCAGTTCAAATCCACCAGCCACTCCTTGGAAACCCTATGGGGCAGTTCTACTCTGTCCTATAGGGTTGCTACAAGTCGGAACTGACTTGACGGCACCTAGCAACAACAACTGTTTCCTCCATTATAATATAGACTTTTTTTCTTTTTCTTAAAATGCTGTTCTGACCCATTTGAGGCCATGGCTATAGGCTGGTCAGTTCCCCTTGGGCAGCTGCTGAAATCTGCATTCCAACCACTTCCCTTGTTCGGCTCTCACTCTCAGGGGCCACTATGCACCTGCCCCAGATACCCAACAACCAGGGACAGCCCCTATGACCTAGAGCCTGCAGAATTATTCAGAATACCCAGCCCCCAGGAAGCCTGGGAAACCTAGCTAGCCCCACTCCCCTGGCCAAGCATAAGCCATCTCCACAACTCTAGCTTATAGTTACCCTGCCCCCAGATGTAACCCCGAGGGCCCTGACCGGCAGCCTTCTCTCCCTGGAGTTCTATATAACAAGTCTGCCTTTCACCTATCTGAGCGTCCTTGTGTTGTGTTCCACCATCCAGAGAACCTACAATAGTATCTAATATCATATGATTATGTTGTTGTTGTTGTTAGTTGCCATTGAGTAGGCGCCAACTCATGGCGACCCCATGCACAACAGAATAAAATGTTGCCCAGTCCTGCACCATCTTCATGACTCCTGGTATGCTCAGGTCTTGTTGGTATGCTCAGGTCTATTGCTGTGGCCACTTTGTATTTGGAGTGCCCTCCAACCTAAGGGGCACATCTTCCAGCACAATATCAGACTATGTTCTGCTGACATCCATAGGGTTTTCATTGGCTAATTTTTGGAAGTACATCACTAGGTCTCTCTTCCTCATATGATTATGTTGTTGGTGTTCGCTGCTGTTGAGTTGGCTCTGACTCTGACTTCATGTAACAGAATGAAGTGTTGCTGGGTCCTGCACCATCTTCATCGTGTAGATGGCCCACATGATTATAGAACACCTATATTAAGGAATGCGCTGGTGTTGCAAATGGTTAAGTGCTTGGCTGCTAACCGAAAGGTTGATGATTTGAACCCACCTAGCAGCTCCGAGGGAGAAAGACCTGGTGATCTGCCTCCATAAAGATTACAGCCAAGAAAACCCTATGGGGCAGTTCGATTCAGTCATATGGGGTCACTATGAGTCAAAATGGCACCCACCACCGCCACCATCTGTTTCTATACCCAAGAAGCTCAAATACCATTAAAAATTCTAGGAAGTGAAAAGCTATGCAATGCCTGGATGTTAATGTCAGGAAAAGTTGGCAAATGGAATCCCAAAAGGATGGCACTATTAGCTTGGGTGTCTGTGAAGCTTTCTTAATCATAATGGCTGCTCCCCAGGCAGAAGATGGCTCATGTTTCTTGCCATATGCTCCGTAGCCAGCTTGTTTCCCTGCTGTCAGTCATCTCCCTCCAGCATCCCACCACACCACCAGACCCCCTGGCTGCTTCTCAGAGGGGGTGATGCTGGAGCTTCACCTGAACAGACCTGGTTGCCAGTCTGGGTCACGGGAATGAATTAAATGACCCATTTGAAATCAAACCACAGGTAATGAACTGAATCTCTCGTCAAAAAAAAAAAAAAAAAAAAGAACTTTTATTTTTTTTCTATTGCATAAATAATGGTAAATTAGACTTCTTTTTATACAGATTATATATTTACAGACAAGTTTGGTTAGAGAAAACTTCTGGTAAATATGGCAGTCAATTTTCCTTTATACACTAAGATAACGTATTAATAATATATACTTCATTTGATCAGTGAGTTGCATGCCCAGTTAATTTATATTCGTATTTACATTTTATATAAAGATTTTTCTTTTGCCAAGTCTGCCGACTCTCGTATCACTTAATAGCAGAAATCACCAACTAATACTGAATGAAAACAATGGAAAGCAAATGAGGTAAGGGGGAGATGTCATCCAAGATTTCATTCTTCATGGCCCAAGCTGGACATGGGAGCTACCCGGCTCCAGACGTCCTGATAGTAAAAGTCTTCCTCTGTGCTCGTTTACATCCAGCATGCTGGCTGCAAGGCAACCAGTCATTTACTGCTGTGCTTTGAGAAACAACTCACGTCTCAAGTACAATGACCCCTAGGATCACGATGACCCCAATAGATGACGGCGTGCCAACTCGCTGCCTGAACAGACTTCCTCTTCTGTTTTCCCTCCAAGGGCATTGTCTTTGGTTCGTCCTTGGAGAAACAGCTTCTTCCTGAAGCTGGGGGAGAAAAACCAAGCCCCGCTACGTAGCCATTTAAGGACCCCTGGGACCTGATTTCCAGGTAAGAAAGAAAGAATATTCTTTATGTTTCCTTGGAGAGATCTGAGAGACAATGGCCTGTGCAAAGGTCCACCAGGAGCCGAGGGCCCTTTCCTGGCCAATCTGGGTCTTTCCAGGGAAGAACGGAAGGGCTTGCTGTAAACCCATGACTGGGGCCTCTGTCTGCTTCAGGGAGAGGGAAGGTAGGACAAAGACCTGGGAGCTTGTGTCAGCAAGGGGCAGAAGGGAGGGAGGCTTTGTGGGTCCTCTCTTGTGCTCTCCACCCCTATTCATGACTGGGTCACCATCTAAAGCAGGCACTTGTATTCAGTATCCCTCATCAGCCTTCCAGAGGACCATTGCGGGCACCCGATCTCCCTGGACTTTAGCTAACTCCTGACGGTCCCCAGAGATGGTGACTCTCTTCCTTCTGCAGTGTTACCAATAATTACAAACCACTATAGCATCGACTGGAACTGCTATTCAAGAGGCCAGAAGAAAAAGAAAGACAGAAATGACCGGAAATTGTGCTCTTTATTCAACAGCTTCCAGTTAGCTTTCTCAGAAGGAGAAGTGAGCATCTTTTCCTGGCATCTGGCTTTGTTTCACCCTGCTTATTCGTGGATTCTGATTCACAGGCTCTGTGGTGAAGTGATCCCTTTAATTTTCACACTGGTGAAGACAAAGACACAAAGCCCATCTTAGATGCTCCCTTGACTCAGCAAGACCTCAGGGAGTAAACAGAGCCTCTGCCTGCAAACACAGTACACTTGACATAAACCAATTTGCATTGATTCATCGACAGAAAATGGATACCCAAAGAGATGTTTTATCACAACTGCCTCTGGAGACGTATGTTAAAAAAGAAACCACCAGTCCCGAATGTGCTCATTGGGGGGAATAGGGAGCCTCTCAACAGTAGGCATTTATTTTGATTTGTTTCAGACAAACAGAATGTCACGATGGGCAGGCTCTTCTGGAACATCTGGTTTACCTTCCTTCTTGTTTAGGGATGAGAAACCAGAGGCCACGGAGGGAAGACATTTGAAATGACCTGGCTGGTGGGTGGCTGAGGTGCCTGGAATCCTCCACCCTGTGCCCTTTCCAGCTAACAGGGTTGGCCACACTTCTGGTTATCTGCTCTGCTCTGCTGTCTAGTCTCTGTTCAACAGGTCTGAGCCTGCCCAGACAGAAGCCCTGGAAAAGCCTTTTGGGCTGGGCAGAGGTCAGCATCCTCAAAGGAAAGGCGAGCTAGCAGCCTCTTAAAATTCGCAGAGCATGTCATTTAGATCAGGTTGATGGGCAGCCCTGTGGCACTCAATCCCGCGTATGTTCACAAAGTAGGTCAGACACACAGGGAAAACACTGACAGGCCAGCATCTGGAGTCCTTTACAAACTTTCTTTTTCTTTTTCAGGTCCAGGGACGGAGCAGCATTGCAGTTGAGTTCTGCGTTTCCTGGAAGATTCCTTCCTAATCAGCCTGCTCTTCCACTCCACTGGAAAATTCCAGCCTCTGCGTCCTTACTCGGACAATCACTTCTAACAATGGAAGCAGCACTGTTTTGAAAAGCCCACCCATCACGCTCAGGCAAAGAAGTGGATAGGGCTATGCCTAGCTTATGGGGTCTGCTCAACAGTGAAGCTACCCAAGGGAGGGGTAGGAGGTATGGGGTTGGGCAACTCCTTTCCAGTTTCAGAGTCTTTCATTCTTTGCGACCATATTGCATACCACCTGAATCACATTCATTTTGCCTTGAGCATTTTTTGAGCATTATTATCATGCCCCTTGAGACCACATGAAGAGGGTCCCAAATCAATAGGAAGTAGACACTATAGCTCTTGAAATGACCATGAGTCTCAACAATGAACACTGGATACTAAGAGACGTGCTTGGCTGGTTTGTGTACTTGTCCTTATTCCTCCAAACCCACTGTCTATGGCCAGGCTTAGCCAAAGGAAGTATGAAGAGAGGCTGAACAGTGCTGACATTTGAATTGTCATGGAGACGGGGTCAGCCCAAATCCTCCTCTATTTGGCTATCACTTTAAAATAATTCATACTGAAACCCCTAGCTGCTGAATATGGCTTCTTTTCTATTTCTGATAGATCTTTCCATTCTAGGGGAGCTGGCATGGGAGGATGGCTGTGGCATGGCCTTTATGTTACAGACTCTTGGCCCCATGAGGATCACCGAAGAGGCCAATAAGGAAGTTCTGATCTGAGGTCATTTCAGACCCATGTTCTCCAGGGAAGGCAGTTCTGCTGTCTTCTTAGTAACACAACCAATGTCTAGAACATAATTTCAATTTACCTGTATCATCATGGCCTTAGAGAAAAAGGGGCCCCTCCTTCCTATATCTCAGTGGAACAGGGTGAATAACACAATCACTATGGGTCAGTGCAGTACAATGACCTCCATTGTGGTTTGACCACATGGTTTGAGCATTATGGTTGGAGACCTCCAGTAGGAGAAGTGAAGCTCAAGAGCTTTGGTGGCATGGAGAGCAAGGCTTGGTGGAAACAGGACTTCATGGCACACAGCCACACGTGGCCAGGCCAGCCCAGTCCACCTCTGACCAGGCTCTTGTATGTTCCCAAGAAGGCTGCTAGCTTCAGGTTAAGAGCAAGGTACAAAACTCTCTTGGGTTTATCACCTGAGTCTGGACTTAAGCCTAGCAGGAGACATTTGGAATAAAAGATGCATTTTTCCTTCCCCAGTTCTTGGATATATTGCTTTATGATTCTGTGAATGGGAGGGTGGGGAGGATATTATGGTAAAAAACAAGCTTCCCATCTTTCATCGGGTTCTTTTAAATAACCACAGTATTAGCTGACCATTTTTCAGATCAATGACTGACCATTTACCATGTGTCAGTTGGACCAAGAGCATGTATCAAGGAAGAAAACTCCTAGTACACATTTTATTCTCTCAGATAAAACACCTAGAAACTTCTGAAGCCACCAGAATTGTCTAAGACCACATGCAAACTTCTATTCACATTTCTGGCTTGTTGGGGCGATTCTAAGCAGGCAAATGGATGCTTTCGAAGAGTGGAGGCTCAAAATCTTTTTTGCCTTCCAGATGATATTTCTACCTTTTCAACCCAGACCAAGGGGCCCTATCTCTGAGCCCTGGGAGGTGGGGGTGGGTGGGAGTGAGGAGGATCTGACCAGGCTTACAGGTAGCCCCTGTTCTCCTGAGTAACTGGAAAGACAAGCTCAAACGTGAGAGCAAAAGGTGGAGAAACCAATGAGCTTCTTTGAGGGCAGTTTCCACTGCCAACAGGAAATGGATACAGGGACTCAGGTTGTAATCGGCAGAACCAGAGTGTTCTTGAAGAACATGTCCCTTATTTTTGTGTGTCTTGGCAATCTCAGGTGGAATGCAAGGGTTTCCATGGCAACACCCCCCCCAGATTGATCACATGGGAACCACGCAGTCTGGAAGCCACTGCTAATGGTTCTGATGCTGGGTCCCTGTATGGGGGCTCTGTCTGCAGCTGGAGTCAGGGGACAGAACTTCTTTGGGAGGAGGGTCAAGGGATCAGGGTGTGTTTCCTCTCTGGCCATCAGTGTGGTGGTCTGGGGACACCTGTTCTTCCAGCAGGAATGAGCCAAGCTGGGTATGCCAATACACTCAGCTGCCGCCCTGTGGCTGGCAGCAAAGGCCACTGGTGGATAAGTCTATCAGCTGGAGGATGGAGTGAAGGCTGGTTGTCATTCCTCCCTCTCATTTCCTACAGAGGGCGCCATCACCCGGGGCCATGTGGGGTGTAGGGACATTCCTGCAGAGGGCACGGCCAGCTGGGGTGTGGAGACAGGACTTCCTGTGATAAGGATGCTGACTAGCATGGGGCCCTCACAGCATTTGTGTCGACAGGACTGGGAGTCAGCTGTGGGTCCAGGATCCCTGGGAAATCAGCATCTTAAGCTGCCAGACAAAGCAGCCAACACCTGTAATAGACCACAAGGGTGCAAGTCACGTGACAAACACTTAGCTCCCCGTGTCTACGGAATGCCACCAGCCCAGGCTGTCCTCACACACTGCGTCACCTGAGGGCCGCGTGTGAGGTCAGCATGGTGGGAGGTTAACTTCCAGGCCATCAAAAAGAATCCTGTGTCTTCCTTCTTGCCCTATGCCCCTAGCAAGACTACAGGCGTGTGGTCTGTCACTCTTCTCCGGGGCAGGATGGGCTCGCTTGCAGGACACTGGGAGGGGGCAAGGGGAAGGGAAGGATGCTTTGTCGGGAACTTTTATCCCTCACGTCTGCCCAGTGGCTAATATCTCTTCCAGTGAAATCTAACCCTCACACCCTCTGGGTCCTCGTCTCCAGTGGGAACAGCAGCACTTGCAAAAGAGTTGACTTAGGAGAAGGCCTTTTAATCTGCCCTGGAGTCCAGCCTCACCGTCGGCATAGCAACCCCTTTTCGTGGCAGGGATCCTTGCAGCGTCCCTGGGTATCCAGGGTAGGGTCCTGCACCCCTGTACCAAGAGGCCATGGTCTGTGGCTCAGGGGACAGCTAAAGATAGAGAAGCAGGTCCCTTCAAAGTTTGTGCCTCTCACCAAAGTCCAGTCCAGGGGAACCAAACCACCATGGACAGAGACAAATGAGAAAATGGTCGGGTGGATTAGTATTCTGCATTTGGACCTGTTCTAGTCTGAGATTCCGATCCTGAGGGAAGTGTGGTGGGTCAGCCGGGGGAGAGACAGGAGAGGCCGGCATGGCATCTGCACGGGTAAGGAGCAGGGGTCTGAGAAAGGCAGCTGCTGCTGTCCTTGGCCAGGATGTCAGATGTCGAGGGACTCCGGGCAGTTTCACATAGGGTCCCCCCGCCCCGCCCTTGCGAGCTCACGCCTTCTCCTCCTCCCTTCATACTATGGCTCGAACCCTAGTTTTACTTGTGCTCATCAAGAATGTTTGGGCTCCCCTACAGCGGGAAAGCTCCTCCAGTTGCCTCCAGGTGGACTAGCCTGAGGGATTGCTTGCAGCGGGGAAGAGGAAGAAGACCCTAGAAGTCTAAGAAGGCAGTAGGGAGAAAGCAGGGTGCGGGGTGGGCTTGAGGAAGGGGCCAGGAACACAAACCGCACCAAAACACCTACTTACTTGCATGGAGAGAGGGAAGATTCCTGCACCTCAATCCTGGGAGACAGGGGAAAGTCTGCAGCTTTAGGACACAATCAAAAGCAACAGGGCAAGACAATTCCCTTACAGAAACAAAGACCTGAGCTTGAGGGGGCACAAAGGGAGAGATTACATCCAGAGATTCCGAGCTGATCACACCATGGCTGCGCAGGCTTGTATGAAGAGCGGTGGCTGATGTGGCGTCTGGGAAGAGCTGGGAAGTCACAGTAGCAGATGGTGTTGAGAACGGACCAGGGGATTGAGTTCCCTTCCCCAACGGAAGTGTCCTGCAGATACTGTTGAATTACCTACTGTGTTGGCTACGCCCTTTTAAACCCTTTTTTCCCCCTTCTGAAAATGAGTCAGTTGCAGAATCCGAATGTCAGAAGACGTTGTAAGTATAGTAGCTGAGCTTGCCATCTTTCCGCTTTGGCTTGTAGTTCTCTTTTCAGCTGGGGAAGACTAACAAAAGCAAACTCGACTATGAGAAAGGCATGAGCTGCAGGAGGACCCAGCTTAGTGGCTGGCTGGCAGGGAGATGTGTTCACGCTCGGTTCCCTGGGCTGCAAACACCTCCTCACCACCAGCCTCACCCCCTCGCTCCCCCCACCTCCCTCACCCTTCCTTAAAGAAGTAGGGGTGAGGGTAGGAGGCCAAGCTTATGTCAGAGTAGATGATTAGAGAGGGATAATATCACACACGAAGGAGCCGAAGGCCGCGCCCAGGCCTCTCGGGTCGCTAAGGGCAGCACAGGCGGCAAAGCTGGGAGGAAGGCTCTCTGCAGATTCCAAAATGCTGGTGCGAGATGGGCTCTGGGAACAGAAAGCCAAGTGCCAACGGAAACCGAGAGCTCCCCCACTCCGCCGGCAAGGGTCCTGTAGAAAAGGCAGTAAAAATGGAAGCAACTGGGGGCGCAGCTGCAAACCGCCCGGTGCTGCACCCCACTCAATGGCTTTCCCCTCGCGCCTTGCAGGGGTTCCACTAGGTGGGTGAAGGAAGCCAGGGCGACCTGGAAGGCCCCACCTTCTGGAGGGGCCCCGAAGTCGGCCTCGTGGGGTAGAGGTTGACCTCAGGGGGGACCTTCTGTTCACCCCTGGGCTCAGAGAATGGGACGCGGAGATGACATGTTCACACCCCTCCTCTTGCTCTCTTCCACCACCGACCCGGATTGCCATTGGAATTCCGAGATGAAAATGGAGTTCCTCTTCCAAGTCACTACCAGTGGTTGAAGCAATAATGCGGAACTCCTGGGTATTTATTGCATTAGGAAACAAAACCATTAAAGCATTGAAGACAGCCCTTTTGTGTCCCTGCCAAGGAGATGAAGTTGATTTGCAAGACCAGTCACACTGCAACCTGGGGTTCTGTCCAGAAATGGCCCTTCATCACCGTCTGCATCGTCCACGTCTGCTTTTGTGGAGGAACAAAGTTTGGCCGCAGGCCATGCACATGCGCGGTGAGCTGGGAACACAGTGTGGCGGAAGGCTGCTACTCCATGCCGCTCCGAAGGATCTGATTGGCCGCAATCAGCATGACGCTTATGATGAAGGCCATGGCGAAGGCGCATATGAGGCTCTTCCGGACGCAGGTCTGCCGGTTCTGCTTCTGGGAATGCACTGGGGAGGTGGGAGGGAGAAGGGGTAGGAAGGGCAGGAGACACAAGAGAGAAATGACACATGAGACAGTATGTTGTTGTTGCTGCTGCGGAGTTTGCCCCCGACTCATGGAATCCCCATGCACAATGGAACTAAATACTGCCCAGCCCTGCGCCATCCCCAATCAGTTGCGGATGAGACCAGTTTTCATTTGCTGATTTTTCAGAAGTAGATTCCCAGGCCTTTCTTCCTAGTCTGTCTTAGTCTGGAAGCTGTGCGGAAACCTGTTCAGCATCACAGCAACATGCAAGCCTCCACGGACAGACGGGTGGTGACTGCACAGGAGGTGCACTGGCCGGGAATCAAACCTGGGTCTCCTGCATGGAAGTGAAGAATTCTACCACTGAACCACCGCTGAACCCCTGAGACTGCATGGGCGTCTTCCTAAATAAGCCCAGAGAGACGCGGATGAAGACTGGTCAATTTACATGCTCTTATTGGACCGCTGGCAACAGGTATGAGATGGTCAAACTTCTATTAAAAAACCATGACTGACTTAGTGATGTGCTTCCAGATATAACAGAGTGAATTTCTGAACAAGAAGATAGGGAACATCTCAGAGCGAGTTTCATAAAAGGCATCATCCAGTCATTACCATGTCCACGTCTGCAGAATGTCTGGCTCTCATCTCTGAGGCAGTCAATATGGACACATTTGTGCCAGGCTGGAGTGACTTATCTTTCCTGGAATTTTCTGGAAGTGAACCTGAGCTCTACTGTTCTGTTGGGTGGCTGCTAGTGGAAATGACTCTAAGCAACTTCTGGCATCTTTCCAGATATGCACACCAGAGTGGGGTCCCTGGGCCACAGCATCTGCCTTACCCAGGAGTCTATTAGAAATGCAGACGCTCTGGCCTAGCCCTGCCTTAGATCTACAAATTACAGTTTCTGGTAGAGGGGCTAGGGATCTGTGTTTAACAAGCCTTCCATGGCATCCTGGTGGCTGTTGAAGTTTGAGAAGTGGGTACCACTTGCTCTTTTGGACAGGACCCATTTGCCCAGTGTGAAGACAGTGAGGCACAAAACCCCCTCAGACTTGCTGGAGGCAGCTGTCCCTCCCTGCCACCAGATCCTGTGGTCCCCAGAGGTCTGACCTTGGTCCTGGAGTTGCATTCTCCTAATCTTTTTTGTTGGGCCGTTGGCTTATAAGGCCTATAAGAAACCATTCCTTGGGCCTCATGCAAAACCAAACCAAACCCACTGCTGTTGAGTTGATTCCAACTCATAGCAATCCTACAGGACAGAGTAGAACTGCCTTATAGGGTTTCCAAGGCCGTAAATCTTTATGGAAGCAGATTGCCACATCTTTCTCCCTCGGAGTGGCTGGTGGGTTTGAACTGCTGACCTTTTTGGTTAGCAGCCAAGTGCTTTAACCACTGCACCACCAGGGCTCCTGGGTCTCGATCAGTAGGCATTAATTCAACCAGCTGCCTTTGAGTCAACTCTGACTCATGATGACCCCATGTGTGTCAGAGTAGAACTATGCTCCATACGGTTTTCAATGGCTGATTTTGGGGGAGGTAGAGCACACTAACCACTAAGGCCAAAGATGAAGAAATTGAAGATTTTTACCAACTTCTGCTGTCTAAATTGATCAAAATGTAATCAAGATGCATTGATAATTACTGGTGATTGGATTGCGGAAGTTGGAAATAAAGAAGGATCAGTAGTTGGAAAATATGGTGTTGGTGACAGAAATGATGCTGGAGATTACATGATAGAATTTTGCAAGACCAATGACTTCTTCATTGCAAATACCTTTTTTCAACAACAAAAACATCCTCGCCGGACAGAATACACAGGAATCAAATCAACTACATCTGTGGAAAGAGATGATGGAGAAGCTCAGTATCATCAGTCAGAACAAGGCCAGGGGCTGACTGTGGAACAGAACATGGATTGCTCATATGCAAGTTCAAGTTGAAGCTGAAGAAAATTTGAACAAGTCCATCAGAGCCAGAGTATGACCTCGAGTATATCCCACCTGAATTTAGAGACCATCTCAAGAATAGAATTGACTCATTAAACACTAATGACTGAAGACCAGACCAGTTGTTGAATGACATCAAGGACATCATACATGAAGAAAGCAAGAGGTCACTAAAAAGACAGGAAAGAAAGAAAAGACCAAAATGGATGTCAAGAGAGACTCTGAAAGTTGCTCTTGAACATAGACTAGCTAAAGCGGACAAAGGAAATGATGAAGTAAAAGAGCTGAACAGAAGATTTCAAGGGGCAGCTCAAGAAGACAAAGTAAAGTGTTATAAAGAAATATGCAAAGACCTAGAGCTAGAAAACCAAAAGGGAAGAACATACTCTGCATTTCTCAAGCTGAAATATCTGAAGAAAAAATTCAAGCCTCGAGTTGCAATATTGAAGGATTCTACAGGGAAAATATTAAACAAAAATATTAAAAGAAGCATCAGAGAAGATGAAGGAATACACAGAGTCACCATATCAAAAAGAATTACTCGATGTTCATCCATTTCAGGAGGTAGCATATGATCAAGGACCGATGGTATCGAAGGAAGAAGTCCAAGCTGCACTGAAGGCATTGGCGAAAAATAAGCCTCCAGGAATTGACAGAATACCAGTTGAGATATTTCAACAAATGGATGCATTGCTGGTGGTGCACACTTGTCTATGCCAAGAAATTCGGAAGACAGCTACCTGGCCAACCGACTGGAAGAGATCCATATTTATGCCCATTCCAAAGAAAGTAATCCAACAAAATGCAGAAATTATACAACAATATCATTAATATCTCACAGAAGTAAAATTTTGCTGAAGATCATTCAAAAATGGTTTCAGCAGTACCTCAACAGGGAACTGTCAAAAGTTCAGACTGGATTCAGAAGAGGACGTGGAACAAG
>NW_004444013.1:7732991-7762739 GCF_000243295.1 Trichechus manatus latirostris
GTTTTATTGACTATGCAAAGGCATTTGACTGTGTGGATCATAACAAATTATGGATAACATTTCAAAGAATGCAAACTCCAGAACACTTAATTATGCTCATGAGGAACCTGTACATAGACCAAGAGGCAGTCGTTCAAACGGGGATACAGCGTGGTTTCAAGTCAGGAAAGGTGTCGTTTAGGGAGGTATCCTTTCACTATACTTATTCAATCTGTATGCTGAGCAAATAATCCAAGAAGCTGGGCAGTATCAGGCAGTGTTTCGTTCCGTTGTATATAGGGTCTTTATGAGTTGGAACCGACTCAATAGCACCTGACAACAACAGATCGCCAGGCCTTTCTTCTGCAGTGCCTCTGGGTGGACTTCAGCCACCAACCTTTTGGTTAGCAGCTGAGTTCGTTAACCATTTGCACCACCCAGGTGCTCCAGACATTAATTAGTGGGATACTCATATGGGCCAGAAATACTGATAAGGAGATAATAAGAAGGAAAAGTTCTGATGAAGTGTGGTGAGTAGGAGCAGGTGTCTGTTCTAACATCGCATCTCAGGAAGGGAGCCTGAGCTCAGCTCTGGTGATGGAATTTCTTTTCCTCTGCTCCCCTCCCCACTCCCCACCTTGCAGTATCTTTGTACGTGTGCATTGCTAAGATTACAGAAGATGCCCGTACCCTGAGGCAGGGAGCACTGGGGCTCCCTACTGGACAAGCAGCATCAGCACCACCTGGGAGCTTGTTACAGATGCAGATTCCCAGGTCCCACTGCAGAATTACTGAATCGGAATCTCTGTGGTAGAGGCCCCAAATCCATCCCCATCAGATCTCCAGATCATTAGGGAATTGTTGGGTCACACCCCCAGACTTTCTGATTCAGTGGGTAGAGCTGAGTTGCTAGGGGATAGGATGTATGTATGTGTTGGGGGCATCAGGGATGTGGGGTGGGGAGGGTGTTGGGGAAGCTGGTTCTTTAGATTCAGATGCTGAGAAATCTAATGATAGAAAGAAGAATATTTTTGTTACCTTCCATTTTGAAAAGGGGTCTTTTTACTAGACATTATACTCTACTTTTGCAAATAGCTACCAGCGCAGGGAGAGTGGTTTTGGTTAAGCGCCGGGCTGCTCACGGAAAAGTTGGTAGTTAGAACCCACCCAGTGGTTCTGCGGAAGAAAGAACTGGCGATCTGCTTCCATAAAGATTACAGCCTAGAAAACTCCATGGGGCAGTTCTACCTTTGTCACATGGGGTCCCTATGAGTCAGAATTGACTAGACATCACCCAACAACAACAAGGAATAAAAAATACAATGCAATTTCCCATTAAGTCACTTTCTGTCTCGTTCTCCAGGAAAGCAGACTGGCAAAAGAAACAGGTCAAGACAGGAACCACACGTGTTTGTTGTTGTTAGTTGTAACTGAGTCACCTCCAGCTCCTGGCAACACCACGTGTTTCAGAGTAGAACTGCTCCATAGGGTTTTCCAGGCTGTGCCCTTTCAGAAACAGATCACCAGGCCTGTCTTCTGAGGCACCTTTGAGTGGGTTCAAACTGCCAACCTTTTAGCTAATAGTTGAGCGCGTAACCGTTTGAGGTCAAGGCAGGGCCCACATGCGTTTAAAGAACCTAAAAACAATCCGATCTCAAATACCTCTCCCCGTTAGCATTCAGTGGTTCCCCCAAGCCCTTGGAGATAACCAGGGAGAAGGAGGAAGCTGGCTATGTTTCCACAGGCAAACAGAGCCTTCCCTGAGCGACGTGGCCTGTGGGCTTGTCAAAGGATTTCTAAAAATGACATCTCCCAGGAAGGCTCACTCCAAAGAGCACCTGTCCCCTCAGCACTACTTATTGATCATGGCGGCCATCATCTCTCAGGCCTTGTCTTATTTTTAATTTTTCAGGAGCCACTGGGCTTCTCATCCCTTGGGTGATTTGAAGTATTTTTGGTTCAGTTCTCTACATGCCAATTATGTCTGGGTCTCAAAGTCTTATGTTCTTACCTGGAGGAAGATAATTTCCTTGCTGTGGAGCTGATTCTCCTCCCTTAAGTGAGTAAATTTAAAATGATGCCAACCCTCAGGAAGTAAAGGGCCAAAGCAGAAAATAAGATCAAGATGTGGAAGCACCATATCATAACGCTTTCTGAAGACTGGCTAATGTATTCCGGGGAGCTCGTCAGCAGAAAACGCTTCCGGAAGCAGTCCTACACCTTTCCATCCTGAGAGCTGGTGAAGGCTTAAGGGAAAGAAAAATTCTGTGATTGGACTGAGGGAGAATGTTTTTGCTGAAGCCCTTCTTTGTGAGGGACAGTCAGAAAACAAGGTTCTAGGCAACAGAATTACCCACCAGGAGTGTGGCTGTAACTTCGATCTCAAATCCTTCAAAGCCTTAGGAGGGGAGAGATAAGGAACCAAGGAAACTCCTGGAGGCTAACAGTTTGTACTAGAGGCCTTCCAAATTGAATCCAGGTCCATAGGTGGCACAAATGGTTTGCGATCGGCTACTAACCTAAAGGTTGGCAGTTTGAACCTACCCAACGGCACTATGGAAGAAAGGCTTGGCGATCTGCTTCTGTAAAGATTTATATTCAAGAAAACCCTATGGAGCAGTACTAGTCTGTAATATGTGGGGTTGCTGTGAGTTGGAACTGACCCGACAGCAATGAGTAACTTAACTGATAACTTCTTCAAAGACCCTATTTCCAAACAAGGTCATGTTCAGGTCTCAGGGGTTAGGACTTCAAATCTGAATGGAGACCAATGTCCTGTAAGCAGAGAGAAGCTTCTAGCTCATTCACTTGTCAGCGTAGCTCTGAAAACGGGTCATCATGGAGGGTATATTTCAAACTCTGTGCCCTGAGGAGAACTGTTTTACCCCAGTTCTGACTCCACCAGAAGGTGTGCAATAAAGGTAAAGAAGTGATGACTTTGGAGCCAGACCAGCCCGCGTCTGAACTCTGACTGTCACATGTATCAGCTGTGTGACCTTGGGCAAGCGCATTTCCCGGGCTTCAATTTCCTCATCATGGGGGTGCTAAGACCCTACCTTCTTGTGAGGATTTCAGGAAGCACGAAGGTACTGGAATATTGTTTGTGTTCAACTCATGCTAATTCCCTTTGTAAACTTTTGAAAACTCCCTTCTGAGCACCCACCTCAGTGGGCCAGGTACTATGTTATGTGCAGCCCTGCAGTGAGCTGAGTGTAGTTGCCCCCATTTAATAGACGAAGAGTCTGAGGCTCCAAATGGAGCCCGAGGTCATTTGGCTAATGGTGGAGGTTGGATTTGAGCCCAGGTCTGACTCTAATACCCAAGGTTCAAAACCCACTGCTGCTGAGTCGATTCTGCCTCATAGTGACCCTATAGGGCAGAGGAGAACTGCCCCCATAGGGCTTCCAAGGCTATAAATCTTTATGGAAGCAGACTGTCACATCTCTTTCCTGTGGAGTGACTGGTGGGTTCAAACCTCTGGCCTTTTGGTTAGCAGTGGAGCGCTTAACCACTCTCTCTTCTTGATCCTCTGCTTAGCAATAGAGAGTTCAGTGGCCCAAAGAAAGCACATTTGAAACACTTGGTGTGACTGACAAAGGATAACCTGGCACTAATTAATGTTTTTTGATAATAATTTCAGGTCTGCCTTTGGCTATCACTTATTTGTGTTGTACTGTATTTTTGTATCTTTATTTATTCTAAATGGCTATTCTCTGGTTCCCTAGCAAGAGGACAGGTCAGCCTGGGGTGTATCATGAGCTCAGATAGGGCTTCTTCTCCAACTGTCACCTCAGAGCTGGGCAAGTGACTGAACTTCCCTGAGTCTCAGTTTCTGCCTCTGTAAAAGGAGCCAGGGATAACAGCTCTTACCATTTCCCAGGGTTATTTCAAAGATCAAATGAGCTAATAAAGTGAAAGGTATGTCCAACTGCAAGTTGCTAGAGAAATGCAGGATTTTGTTCGTGTAACATGCTCGACTGTTAACTGAAAGGTTGGCAGTTTGAACCCACACAGCGTCTCCGTGGGAGAAAGATCTGGCGATCTGCTCCCAAAAAGATTACAGCCTAGGAAACCCTATGGGGCAGTTCTGCTATCACATTGGGTGGCTGTGAGTCGAAAACGACTCGATGGCACCCAACAACAATACAGTCCCAGCAGAATCCCTGTGTGGCGCAATCAGTTAATGTGCTCAGCTGTTAAGTGAAAGGTTGGAGTTGGAGTCCACCCAGAGGTGCCTCCGAAGAAAGGCCTGGTGATCTACTTCCGAAAAGTCAGCCATTGAACACTGTATGGAGCACAGTTCTACTCTAACCACGTGGGGTCACCATGAGTTGGAGTCGACTGAACGGCAAATGGATTGAAACCTCCAAGTGCAGATGAAATGCCTGCTTGCTTCTCCCACGTTCCCAGCAGCCTCTAGCACAGGGCTGAGCATACGGCGGATGTTCCCAGCCTTTGCTTTGGACCCTTCCCTCGTTAATTCACCCTGAAATGCAGCGAGACTCACCTTTCTACAGCTGTTTTTGTTCTTGGGTGCCGTCAAGTCGATTCTGACTCCTAGTGACCCTGTGTGATAGAGTAGAACTGCCCCATAGGGTTTCCTAGGCTGTAATGTTCATAGGAACAGATCACCAGATCTTTCTCCTCTGGAGCCGCTGGGTCGGTTTGATCCGCCACCCTTTTGGTTAGCAGCCAAGCGCTTAACTGTTTGTGCCGCCAGATCTCCTTCTTCCTTATGCGTGTTACGACTCCCAGTGACAAGCCTGCAAAGGCCACCATTGCCGGGAGAAGCATATTCCTGCTCCTAGGCTGAGCACGCTGGAGCACAGCTCACCTCCTTTTGTCTTCCCACTCAGCTCCTAGACCACCTTGCCTCCCCTCCCCAGCAACCTCTGCTTCAGGCGAGCTGGTTCCTCACGGCTCTAGACACGAGCCTCCACAGCATTGTCTGCACCGTCCCCGCAAGGGTGCCCTCCGACTCCCCTCCCTTCTGTCCAGGGCCCAGCCCAAGCTTTCCTTTTCCACGAGGTTTCCCCTGAGCTTCCTGCTCTCAAAGGGCCTGCTCCTTTCATTTATTTTTAAAATGGTCTAGCTCTTAATATTTTAAAAAAATTAATATATATTTCACATACCATAAAGTTCACCCCTTTAAAAAAGTTTTTGGTATATTCACACACACCATTATTTAGTTCTGGAACATTTTCATCAGACTGTACCTACTAGCAGTCACTCTCCAGGTATTTCCCCCCAAGTCTGTGGCAACCACTAATCTACTTTCTATCTCTATGGATTTAGCTATTCTGGACATTGTGTATAAAAGGATCATATAATACGTGGCCTTTCGTGTCTGACTTATTTCACTCAACATAACATTTTCAAGGTTCATCCGTGTTGTGGCATGTATCAGGATGTCATTTCTCTTTATGGCTGAATAACATTCCATTGTATGGATGAACCACATTTTTTTTATGCGTTCATTAGGTGGAAGTGGAGCTGCTGACCGTACCCCTCACTCCGGGTTTGCAGGACCTCAGAGAACTCACTGTGTCTTGTTTTGAGGGTCCCGCTATGAAGCCTTGGTGCAGTGGTCAGACACTGTTGTGGCCTCCCCAGCAGCCTTCCTCTTCTAGTAACAAAATTCCTCTTTTCTTTTTGGGATCTGCACCTTCCCATCTAGTGGAACTCTCAGTCCAGGACTTCACCTTTCCCACCATAAGAAACCAGACTGGCCCCGACCTCTTGTCTTGGCTCAGGGCCCGTGAGCCCAGCGGGTTTGATTGGAGCCCCTGTTGGCATGGAGATGGATCCTGAGAGAAACAACCAGTCTCCTGAGATGCTAGTGCTGCATCCAGACCTGCCACCTCATGGAAAGAGAGCTGCCCCAGTGTGAAGCCAACAGAGAGAGAAGGAGGAGGAGGAGGAGAAGGAAGAGTGAATGAGTATGTTGCCTGAGCTCTCTGGGTCCAGGTCACTCAAAGTCCATCCCTTTGAATCTCCTATTATTTGAGCCAGTGCTTTTTAGTTGAAGAGGGTCTGAGTGGGTTTCTATACTTGCAGCCCAAAGAATCTTGACCAGAACTCTTGGTAATGCCAGTGTTGGCAGTGATTTGACATTAGGACTGGCTGTGCCCAAAGAAAGGCTCAAACACTGTGAATATGATCTCTGCCCCATCCTTCAAAGATGTGGGTTTCCAGTGATAGGTACGCAGCAGTGTCTCCAGGTAATAAGTAACAATGGGAATAGAACTGGGGCGAGGCCACCTGCTACTTTTGTTTTGTTTGAGTGCTTTCTAATGTGTTAAGCATTGTACTAAATATTTCCATGTGCTACCTCATTTAATCCTCATAACAACCATATTATTCCCATTTCACAGATGAAGTAAACAAGGATCAAAGAGGTCAAGTGGCTTATTTAAGTCAGCTAATACATGGTAGGGCAGGATTTTAAGTCAAGCCTTCTTGAGTCCAGAGCCAGTGTTCTTAGCCATCGTGCTATCAAAAATAGCTCTCCATTGTACACGGTTCATTGCAGCACTAGTCACAATAGCCAAAAGGTGAAAACAATCCAAATTCCCATCCATCTATTGATAAACAAAATGTGATACATACATACAATGGACCATTACTCAGCCATAAAGAGAAATGAAATCCTGACGTGTGCTATAACATGGATGCATCTTGAAAACGTTATGCTCAGTGAAATAAGTCAGTCCCAAAGGGACAAATATTGTATGATCTCACTTATATGAAATACCCTGAGTAGGCAAGTACATACAGACCAAAGTTCACTAGTAATTACCAGGGCTGGGTGGGAGGGGGTAATGGGGGAGTCATTGCTTAAAGGGTACTGAGCTTCTGTTTGGGGGGATGAGAAAGTTCTGGACATGCATAGTGTTGATTTTGCACAACATGGTGAATGTAATTAATATCCCTGACTTGTACACTTAAGAATCGTTACAATGGCAAATGCTTTGTTATATATATTTTACCACAACAACATCAAAGGAAGGCTTTGCCGGTCTCTCTTGCATGTCTCAGAATCTCATCACTTTTCACCAGATATTCCAGAAAACTTCCCTACATGTTTGCTGTGAAGGGTCCTCAAACAGAAGAGGCATTTTTTGTTTTTTTGGGTCTGAAGTTCCAAATCTCTTTGAAAACTGTCTCCTCCCTCAGCACCTGCCACCGACCTCAGCTGCACCTTCACCTTCTACCTCTACCCAGGAGAACAGGTTTTATTTCAGGAAAGTCCCGGCACCAGGCGAGCAGGGAGCAGATGGTATAGATGACAAGCCAGGCCCTTTTCATTTGGATGGGGATGAAAATACCCAACGTGTATGGCTGGGTGATGGGGCAGGTCCAGGTGTGTGCTTGACAGCCTGACAGGGACACTGTGACTTCAGCGCGGATGGACCTTGGATTTGGCCCGCAGTCTTTCTAACTTTCCACTGAGCCCAGAAATGTTTGAGTTGAGATATGACCATCCTTGTCCAATCTTTGCATTAGACAGATGAGGAAAATAAAGCTCAGAGAGGTTAAGTAACATTCCCAGGGTGACACAGCTAGTTGGCACAGGACTGGGAATAGAACTCACACGTCTGCATCAGTGATCTTTCTGGGGCTACTGGCCTGCATTGCCTCCTGTGACACTGTCCTCCCGTCCATCCTACCAAGGTGCCGAGTGGTGCCTAGCAGCTCTGCTGTGTCTCTCCTGGGAACCACTCATCCCCCATTGGTGATTTTGTTTTACTTCCCTCTCCCATGCGTGTCAGATTCCAATCTGTAGCTGGGATCCCATTTGGGGACAACCCTTGTGGGATGTGTCTTGAAAGGGCTCCTACACAGACCTTGCTGCACTCCTCGTCAGCTTCCAAAAGGAAGATGATTTCACTGGTGATGAAATGGAAAATGAGTGAGGATGACCAACGGCCATCATGTAAGAGCCTTGGAAACACCGAAGCCCGAGTGAGTGACACACGGTGACTGGGCAGGGCTTTGTCGGGAGGCCTGGGTTCAAATCCTTACTCACTCCTTGCTGCTTATCTGGGACTGCAATGCCCTACCTACCATAAAGATAAGGCAGGTGGGAGTATGTGTGCGTGTGTTTATTTGTCTCTCTACATTGACCTAAAGCTTTCTATTTGACTCAGAAATGACTTCCCCTTGTTGAGCCTTAGTTTCCTAATCTGTAACATGGGGGCAACAGAGCTTATCTCTCAAGGATGTGCCAAGGAGTCAACCTAATGTGTTAACAAGTGTAAAAGCACTTTGTACAGGACAAGCCTTCTGGAAAGTTCTGTCCCTTTCTTCCTGGACTGTACCAATATGGATTAAGCTGTGAAAATATTAGAAGCAAACATTCTCAAACTTAATATATAGTATAATTTGTCATAAGAATACTTCATAGAGATCCAATGACAAACAGGCAGATGATTTAACCATAAGACTGTTAAATTCCATACACGTCAGCAACTGGAGCCCAATAATAAAAGTACAAATTTGTCTCTCGTGTCACTGAGCTTATGTTCTCCAAAAATAAGACGTCTTGTGATTAAAAGTGGATGAACTGAAGCAAACCACCTTGAAACTCTGTTATTTAGCATGATGGTGGCGGGGGTATTGTGGCACGACAGACTCGTTCCTGTCAGCTTGTCAAATGCTCGTCCAGATGGTGAGACTGCCCCGTCACCAGTGGTTAACCAGTTATAATGGATGCTACTTGCTTATTTTTCCAAATAATTAGAACACAAATGTTGGAAACTAACACCTAAATACATCGAGCATAATATATCTCAATGAGAGCGTTCAGAACAAACTGAGGGGCCGGGAGTGCCTGAAAGTCATACTTTTTAAAAAATAATATTTTATTGTGTTTTAGGTGAACGTTTACACAGTAAGTTAGGTTCCCATTTAACAATTTTTATACAAACTGTTCCATGACATTGGTTACATTTTTTACCATGTGTCAGCATCCTCATTTTTCCATTCTGTTTGTCCTGTTTCCATGAATCTAACTTCCCTGCCCCTCCTTACCTTCTCGTCTTTGCTTTAGGGTAAATGTTGACAAAAAGAAAAATAAGAACAAAGACCTTTCCCATCAAGGGTGCCACATCTTTTGGGCTCCTGTCCTATTCCTCTGTTCCTTATTCTTCCATTCGTGTGGGACGAGTAATCTATAACTCCTAACTTACCTGGCAAACTCTGACGACACCTTTGTGAAAGTATCAGACTCAAGATTTATAACAATGAAAAATACAGTGATTGACATTAAATGATGCTGAGGGCGTTTGGAAATCCTTACGTTCATTTCTAGTTGCTTCCTTACTACCCGTGCTGCCCACAGCAGCATTTGGAACACTTTTTCACTCTCCAAAACATGTCAGCGTTGACTCCAGCTTTGCTGAGCTCAAGGCCATCTGGTGTGGGCTTTTTTATAATCCAACTCTACCCCACATGTCCCTGTTTCCTGGCTCCTCTCCTCCTTCCTTGCTCAGAGACAGAGTCTGAAGTGCAGACTTTCTCCTGTAGCATCTTGTTCTGAATGGTCTCCTTTCTCCCTGTCTCTTACATAGCGTTCTTCACATGTACAATTCATTGACATTAATTATGTTCCTCATGTTGTTCAACCATCAACCTTCACAGAAGCTCTGTATCCCCTGAGCAGTGAGTCCCCATTCCCCTCTCTCCCCGCCGCCCATCCCTGGTAAGCATCAAAAATCTTTGATCTCTATATACTTGCCTATTCTAGATATTTCATATCAGTGGGATCATACAATATTTGTTCCTTTTTGTGTCTGGCTTATTTCACCCAGCATAATGTTTTCAGGGTTCATCCATGTCCTAGCAGGTATCAGGACCTCATTCTCTTTATGGCTGCGTAGTATTCCATTGGGTGTCTATACCAGATTTTGGTTAGCCACTCATTTGTTGATGGATATTTAGATTGTTTCCATCTTTTGGCTATTGTGAACAGTGCTGCAATGAACATTGGTGTACAAGTTTCTGTTTATGTTCCTGCTTTTAATTCTTTGGGGTGCATGCCTAGAAGTGGAATTGCTGGATCATATGGTAAATGTATGTTTAACTTTTTGAGGAACCACCAAACTGTTTTCCACAGTGCCTGTACCATTTTACAGTCCCACCAGCAGTGGACGAAGGTTCCCATTTCTCCACATTGTTGCCAGCACCTGTTGTTCTGTTTTTTTTGTTTGTTTGTTTGTTTTTTGTTTTTTTAATTATAGCCATCTTTGTGGATGTGAAGTGTTATCTCACTGTAGTTTTGATTTTCATCTAATAACTAATGAAGAAGCCCTGGTGGTGCAGTGGTTAAGCACTGGGCCACTAACCAAAAGGTCATCAGTTCAAACCCACCAGCCGCTCCACTGGAGAAAGATGTGGAAGTCTGCTTCCGTAAAGATGACAGCCTTGGAAACTCTATGGGGCAGTTCTCCTCTGTCCTATAGGGTCACTGTGAGTCAGAATCGACTCAGTGGCAAGGGGTTTGATAAGTATGACGTGGAACATCTTTACATGGTCTCCCTTCTCTCTAACCCATTAGTTTTTTTCTTCCTCATTGGTTCCTTCCCCTCAAAGCAAATAGGACAGGATTTCCAAACCCCACGGATCACCCAGCTGAGGTGAGAGAGTCCAGCACTGCAGGTGAGCCAGTCAGCATGGTTATGTACTTGCTGTGGGAAAGCTCTAACAAGAGCAGGAGGGAGGAGCTTCCTGGAGAGAAACAAGAGCCTAGGGGCCTGAGTGGGCTCTGGGACCTGAGAGAAATGCCTCCTTTTCTCTGCCCAGCTCCTTTCCTTCCCATCAGGCATTGTTCCCTTCCCTTCCATCAGGCACAGCTCCCTTCCTTCCCATCAGGCACGGCTCCTTTCCCTCCCATCAGGCACAGCTTCCTTCCCTCCCATCAAGCATTGCTCCTTTCCCTCCCATCAGGCATGGCTCCTTTCCCTCCCATCAACCATTGCTCCTTTCCCTTCCATCAGGCACAGTTCCCTTTCCTCCCATCAAGCATTGCTCGCTTCCCTCCCATCAGGCTTTGTTCCCTTCTCTCCCATTGGATATTGCTTCCTTCTCTCTCCTCAATTATTTGGGGTTACAAGGAAGATTAGAATTGAAAAAAGTTCTATGGCTTCAAAGAAACAACGAAAACTACCTGTTCCTTCAAAATTAGATGCTAGGGGTTTACTGAGATGGATGCGGGGAGGCCAGGATCAGCCAAAGGGTCACACATGGCCTCTTTCAGTTCTAACGCAGCAGGAGGAAAACTCGGGTTCTGGGGACTCAGCTCTCTCTACACATCCTTGCCCAAATCACAATTAGGGAGGCCTTTCCTGAACTTGGAGAGGGCCGAGGACATTGAATATGCTATTGAGGCACCAGTGACAGTGATCTCAACCACATCCAAGAGTGGAAAAATCTAAAACCAAAATACAAATCAATAAGCTTGGGCTTGGTGCCAAACAGTGCTGGCAGAATATTAAAATTTCTTCTCTGACGTGAGAATATGCAAAAGGGATTATGTAATCAAGGTCACAGAGGTCGTGCAAGAAAGAAATGTGCTCATGAAAAAAATGTTTCTTTTATTAAATAAGATCATGAAATTGAAAGCAATTAGCGATTAATAATTACCTGACACTTTTATAGTTTCCTGGCACTTACTAATTATCTCCCATCACCAATGTGCTAATATTGTACTAATCGTTAAAGCCGACCCAGCAAGACATTTCTTTGGAAACCCTTTTGTAAGGGTGGTGCACATGGTTAACGCTCTCAGCTGCTAAGGAAAGGATAGAGTTTCCAGTCCACCCAGAGGTGCCTTGGAAGAAAGGCCTGGTGATCTACTTTTGAAAAATCGGCCATTGAAAACCCTCTGGAGCACAGTTCTGCTGCGACACACGAGTCAGGACATCATGAGTCAGGGCTGACTTGAAAGCCACTGGTTTTTTGGTTTGTAAGTCATTTATTTTCTTAATATACGAGCTTTTGAGTGGCAAAAGGGCATTTCTTAGAGTTCAGATTACTTCCCAATGCAGCTGACCTTCCCCAAATCACTAAGACTTATGACATTTCCCTGAACCAAACACTGATCCACAAACAAAGGCTCTTGTAGAAAACAAGATGCCTAGAAATACATTTCTTCTCCCACCCACTTCAAGAGTGTTCACTGCTGCTGAGGTGCTGAAGCCCCAAGGACATTTATTGTTTGAGCGTATCATCTGTCAGCTAAGAACGACATGGACTGGGGAGGCCAGGCCTGCTGTTTCCCCAAGTTTTGGTCCAATCTCTTTCCTTCTCACCTCTACTCACACTCCCCACTCCCCCAGCACGCCATGCTGGAAATGGCCTTAGTTGGGATGAACCTGCCCTCTGTGATCCGTGTGCCTCCAATTCTAAATAAAGGTGTCACAAACGTGCGGACCAAGGCAGCGTCTGCACCACAACTGTGTTTTGCTAGATGTACACAGTGTTTTGGATAAACTTAAATTCGGATGCCGGTACAAGAAGGAATTGGTCTCTACTTTACCCCAGTCCCCACTACTCTCTATTAACCCGGCTGGAGTTGATTTGGCTTAGTAGAAGCTAAGTAAAAGCCATATCCTGTTTCCTGTGGCCATGGCCTTTAATCCTTGCACACTGATGCAGGTGCCTAGCCCAGGCAGGGCCAATGGGAGCCCAGGTCTGAATTAATATCGTGGCCACTTGGGCTCATTCAGTCCCAGGTAGCCTCACTGCCATGGTGCTCGGCCAGTTCTAATGCGGCAGCTCCAGGATGAGGTAACCGAGGGTTGTTCTTGTGTCTCCGTGAAAGCTTACCCACTGTGTATACTGATTTGATTAAATGTTCAGGAAAACAAAAATAAGGAAAAATACTTTGGCCTCTTTAAGAAAACTCAGTATTGAACAGGTTAAAAATAGCTGGTATCCTGCTATGCCGTTTTACGTAAATTTTTTTTTCTGTACTTTGAGACTGTTAGAGCAGCTCTGATTTTCAAAGCTGGAAGGAGGGATTAAATTTTTAGCTTCCCAGGAACTCTACTGATTAGGGGATAAGGTAGGCTTTTTTTTTTTTTCCTCTCTCAGTTTTCTTTCATGAGCCCAAGAAAAATGGTCTTGCATGAGCCTCTTTTTGGAACCTTATTTCTTCTGTAACTACTTGGTTAAGTTCACGAAAGGACTCTGTTCCTGGCCTCTCTTTGGCCAGTGCACAGACACCATCCACTCCTAAGGATCCTGTGACATAGCTGTAATTATCCTGAGGTTGATAGATGAGGAAACGCACTCAGAGAAGGTACACCTGTTCCCAAGGTCATATACGAGTCAATGAACTTGACCAAGCTTGCTGACCTGGCTAACCTGGCTCTTTCCACGACCCCACGCAGCCCTCACTAAGTAAATGCAAACATCACAAAGCCACACATCCAGTCACGGGAAGGACAGGGTCAATAGAGGTTCTGCAGCGTTTGGGGAGAAAATAACCCAGAAAAACAAAACCCTGAAAGGATCTTCTAACCTCAGTGCTGGATCTTTGGCTTCAGTGCTAGGCCAGCCACTTCAGGCCAGGAGTGTGTAAACACATTTTTCATGCAGAAAGCGTGGAGGCACTGGGCTATGCCAGACCAGGGAGAAAGCAAAAGCAGTGGGTCCCCTACCTCCTTCAAACTCTGTTTGGCAGTTCCCCGAGGTCTCATTCAGGCTCTCCTCCTCGTTGATGATGATGTTCTCAATATCCTTCATTGTTAAGTGGTCCCGGAAGGCGTGATAGAGAATGTGCTTCAACTCTTCCAGAGTTATCCTCTGCATGTCGAACTGTGGAGATAAAGAGGAACGAGATGCTTGTGGGCATGCGGGCATGAGAACTCAACTTGGGGCATGACTGGCAAGCCCCAAAGCTCCTCTATGGAAACTGGTCTCAGCTTTTCAGGATCGTAGGTGAGCAGCTGTCCATCATGTTCAACTCCAAGCATACTTGGGAACTTGCTGGGACTTAGTGGGAATACAGTGAGTGGAATATATCCTCCTCAATTTACTCTCGGAGACAAGGTGCATCTGCGGGTTTGCTTCCCTACCCCTCCAGCCTCTGCTGTCAACCCTCCAGAGCTCATGTACCTCAGCTGTGTCACACTTTACACAATGCATATGTTGCTAACATTGTTATCAATCTACTAAAAAACCCCAACCAACCAACCTCACCTTTTGCCGTCGAGTCAGCTTCGACGCATGGCGACCCCGTGTGTGTTACAGTAGAGCTGTGCTCCATGGGGTTTTCAATGGCTGATTTTTTAAAAGTAGATCACCAGGCCTTTCTTCCAAGGTTCCTCTGGGTGGACTCGAACCTCCAACCTTTCAGTTAGCAGGAGAGCTCTTAACCGTTTGTACCACCCAGGGACTCCTTATACATCTGCCAAGAAGTCAGCATTTCCCGTCTTATTTAAGTACGTATCTTGTTCTAACAAGAGAAAACATGAGTCCAGAGCCATTTTTGTGAGGACAGGCAGCTAAAGTGGAGGTGTAGAATTCCCAGTTATGTCCTGCTCCTCCTGATGAGGGAATTGTATGTTCCCACTCCATTTATGGAGCCCTGGTGGTGCAGTGGTTAAGAGCTTGGCTGCTAACCAAAAGGCTGGCAGTTCGAATCCACCAGCCATGCCTTGGAAACCCTATGGGGCAGTTCTACTCTGTCCTATAGGGTCACTGTGAGTCAGAATGGACTTGACAGCAATGGGGGTTGGTACTCCATTATATCAGGATTAGTCATGTGACTTTCTTGGCCAATGAAATGTGAGCATAAGTCATAGAAACCAGTTACCAAACCAGTTGCCATGGAGTTGACTGCAACTCATGGTGACCCCATGTGTGTCAGAGTAGAGCTGTGTTCCATAGGCTTCAATGGCTGATTTTTCAGAAGTAGACGATCAGGCCTTTCTTCCAAGGCACCTCTGGGTGAACTTGAACTGTCAGCCTTTTGGTTAGCAGCCGAGAACTTAACGGCACCACTCAGGGACCCCAGAAGTCACATAGCCACATCCAATTAAAAGCATTAACAGCCACAGTGTGGTTTATCATTTGTTCTTTTCCCTCTTGCACGAGAAGAGCTCGCCCCAGGTAGGGGCTGTCCCTTCAGCCTGGGTCTCATAAGGAAGATAACGTGAAGACCTGCCACCAACTCCTAAAGAACTAGTCATGTGAGTGAGAAGTAGCCTTATTGTCAGTACCATAGAGCTCGTGGATTGTTTGCTACCCCAGCAGAAGTCGGCCTAAGCCAGCAATACAGAAATTAGGACCATTACAAAAACCCCAAAAGATGCTGTATTGGTTCCAGGGCCAGGCAGTGGGGAATGAGAAAATGGTAATCGGATGATAAAAAGATAATGACCGTGTTATGCAATAGTAAAACATTTGGTAAACCTGTTGCCCACAATAATTTGAAGGACGGATGTATCATAGACAAGCGTTTGGCTTTAGATAAAAAGTTGCGGAAACAGCATGCTCTGGCTGCAACTGGTTGTATCTAACAAGAAGGAAATGAGCCCAAGAAAGAACTGGTTGGTGTATAAGCCAGGAATAAAGACAACCCAAAATGTTAGGTCTTTCAGGGCTGAAAGATGCAATTGTTTCTTATCACCAAGCAGCTGCCAAGAAATCAAATGACACATTGCATTGGGCAAATCTGCTGTAAAAGACCTCTTTACAGTGTCAAAAAGCAAAGATGTCACTTTAAAGACTAAGGTGCACCTGACCCAAGCCATGGTGTTTTCAATTGCATGCGAAAGTTGGGCAGTAAATAAGGAAGAAGGAAGAATTGATGCCTCTGAAGTATGGTGTTGGTGAAGAATACTGAACATACCATGGACCGCCAGAAGAATGAACAAATCTGTCTTGGAAGAAGTACAGCCAGAATGCTCCTTAGCAGCGAGGATGGTGAAACTTCTTCTCATATACTTTGGACATGTCATTAGGAGGGATCAGTCCCTGGAGAAGGGCACCATGCATGGTAGAGGATCAGTGAAAAAGAGGAAGACCCTCAACGGGATGGACTGACACAGCAGCTGCAGCAATGGGCTCAAGCATAACAACAATCATGAGGATGGCTCGGAACCGGGCAGAGTTTCATTCTGTTGTACATGGGGTCATTGTGAGCTGGAACTTAGTCGTCGGCACTTAACAACAACAGCAAGCAGTAAAAGATAAAATTGAGACGTGCTTTAAATAGCAGTACAGGCCTATTAAAACAAATCACAGTATCCCTTGTTAAAACCTCTGAATATGTGAAGTGACTCTCCCAGAAAGCTTGTTATTAAGTTTCAAGAGGCATGTCTCAAAAATAATTGTGGGTGTGGCTATTAGCAGAAACAGACTGGAATCCAATAGATGAAAACTAGGTTTCTGAGAGAGCTGTTGCTGCCCAAGAGCCGATATCCTTGGATTAAAAAACACTATGACTGTTGGACAACTGGGGAATCGCTTGACTCCATGGCACCTAACAACAATGACAACAACGTGACTGTTCAAAACTTAAAATGATCTCTGGGCTACCAGCCTTCTATGGGCAGAGGCAAGCCTTATAAACCAGGAGTCAAGAAGGACATATTTTCCAGTGGCTCATCAGAGGGTCCAAAGGGAGCAGTGGAGAAGAAAGGACCTCCCAAATGGTGAGGCTGAGAATCATGAAGAATAATGAGGAACACTTTCCAGGGAGCAGAATTAGGATCTAATCATTCTTCCAAAACCACAATGAGATATCACTTCACAGCCAGTAGGATGGCTATGATTAAAAAAATGGAAAACATCAGGTGTTGGTGAGGATGTGGAGAAACTGGAACCCTCATCCACTGCTGGTGGGAATGTAAAATGGTACAGCCACTGTGGAAAACAGTTTGCTGGTTCCTCATAAGAGCATCCATATGATCCAGAAATTCCACTCCTAGGTACATACCCAAAAGAACTGAAGGCAGGAATGCAAACAGATACTTCTACAGCAATATTTACTGCAGCATTATTCACAATAGCCAAAAGGTAGAAATAACTGAAATGTCCATCGACAGATGAATGGATAAACAAAATGTGGTAATTACTCACAGTGATTACTCAGCCACAGAGAGAAATGAAGTTCTGATACATGTTTTACAACCTTGAAAATATTATGCTGAGTGAAATAAGTCAGCCACAAAAGGACAAATATGGTATAATCCCACTTACATGAAATGTCTAGGAGAGGCAAGTATATAGAAACAAAGCCTATTAGTGATAACCAGGGGTGGGCGGGGGAGGGGGAAAGAGGACTCTGCTTGGGAGGATGATGGAAAAATTTGGGAATGGATAAGGACATGATGAACACAATGTCACTGAACTGTACATGTGAAGATTGTTGAAATGACAATTGTTTTGTTACATATAGTTTACCACAATTAAAAAAATATTTTTCACCCCACAGTCTGTCCAACAGGATTTCAGAATTGCTATTAACCCAACTGCTCTATTATTTTTTGCTTTCTGGATGGGACTGTCTCTATTCCCATCACTATATTTTGAGTGTCTGTGTGGCAAGGGGGAGAGGGGTAATTTGTTTTTTCAGTTCATATGTCTCCCAATCAAAAACAGTCATATACACGTGTCTATCATGAGATTCTGGATCTTGAGCCTCATGGTACAACTGGAGGGGACTTTTGGGGTGTCTCCCTCGGGGAGGGGATGAGAAGATGATCAAGAGTGTGAACTGTAGCAGGTTGTATTATTTCCTATTACTTGCTTCTCCTCCCTGTGAGAAGATTTATATCTCCCTGCCCATTGACATCAGGCCTTGACAATCAAAGGAGAGGGAAAGTGATGTACGTCTAACCCAAGGGAAGTTTCAGAGCCAGTACGTAATCTGCCATTTCTCTTCTCCTTCTGCCACAAAAGCACACCAAATAGGGGCTGTTCCGCCATCCTGGGCCCTGGAATGAATGTAACATGGAGCAGACCCACAACAATTGACAAAGGCCATGCACTTTGGGTGAGAAATAAATCCTGTTGTGGTTTTAAGATTTGGGGGTTTGCACAGCATACGTTAGCCAAGGATGAACGCAAAAATGAATGTTTTGGTGAGTCTGGACCATGAATGTCCTGGATGCTTTTCTTTTCCTGCTTTCTTTGTTAAGCAATTTCTAACCTTGTTTTAAGTTTGCACCTTGTTCTGACTAGTTAGGAGTCCCTGGGTGGTGCAAACGGGTAACATGCTCGGCTGCTATCCATAAGGTTGGAAGTTTGAGTCCACCCAGAGGCACCTCAGAAGAAGGGCCTTCTGAAAAATCTGTTATTGAAAACCCTGTGGAGTGCAGTTCTACTCTGACACATATGTGGTCGCCAAGCATCAGAATCAACCCCTTGGCAACCATTTTTTTTTTTCCTAATAAATTAAACTGAGTTACTAGAGAATCTAAGTGATTCAAGTTCAAAGTCACTTATATCAGTAAAAACAACTGAAGAGGAGGTGTAAAGTGAACTAGTTTTCTGCATTACAGTTTACTAACTGAAAGTGAATTCTGACATAACATTTTTTAAATGAGACTATCATTTAGTACAATCTCCCTTTAAATTTGATAGGAGAACATGTGGCTGTTAATCCGGGTGCAGGGAGCAGGCTGGCAAAATGCACGGTGAGGGTGAGGGACCTCTTAGATGAGAAAATTGGGACCTCCTGCCATGATCAGAGATGAAGAGTGACAAGCTCACAGAGAATGAGAAAATGAGTACCACGTCCTGGAAGACCAATCGTGGGGCCGGAGTGCCTGGGAAAACTCAGACCAGCTGAGAGTTTGCCGTCCTTCAGAAATTAGGTGAAAAGAACTGGCCAGGGACTTGAGAAGGGAAGGAAAGATGCAGATGCAGAAATCTATACTTTTCCTATTAGTTTGCTACCTGAGTCATATTTATAGTAAAACCAGCTGCAAGGGACCTAATTTTTTTTCTGTGAAGATGATTTCTTTTGCTTCCTGGACACTAGTAAGAATACTGCATTATCCTTGAAATTAAAAAAAAAAAATGTTTTCCATACTATGCTAAGGTATATGTTTTTGCATTAATCTGGGCTAGAGTTTAGTGGAGTCTCCAGGTGGTCCAAACAGTTAACAGGCTAACTGCAAAGTTGGAGGTTCAAGTCCACCCGGAGGCACCTCAGAAGAAAGCCCTATTGATCAACTTCCAAAAGGTCAGCCATGAAAAACCCTACAGAGGCAAGTTCTACTGTGACACACATGGGGTCGCCATGAGTATGGGTCCACTTGAAGGCAAGTGGTAGCCAGTAGAGTTTAGTGAAGGCTTTTAATTTATACACCACCTCCTTGTCTGCCTCATGACTGATCCCCAAAGACCATTTTGATTACTGTTTTTCTCTCTCCTACTCATTCCAGTTCCTTCCTCTGGAACACAAAGTATTCTTAATTGGATTCTATTCCTTGTTTCCATATTTTTTATCTTTTCTCTAATAAATCTCATCTCTTTGTTTTGTACTTCACCACACTAATTAATTTTTTTGCACTTAATCTTGCAGATTTTAATTCTGCTTTTTCATTTTGGTTCCTTGTGTGCTCTGATGATTTTGGTCCACTCCCTCTGTGCCCCAGACTGTTAGAGCTGCTGCTTTTAATTTATGGACCCAAAGTCTCTTGCATCTCTTTTACAGATAAAGCATTACAGAGCACCAAGCAGGCATCTTCTTCATTTTTCACCTGATTCAATTTTTAGAGGCACATTCCTCTTCTATGTCCCTTTCCCTTAGGCTGCAGCAAGTTTGAATTAGGCCAATGTTATAGTTACTGTTACTCTGTTTATTTATATGTGACTGGTAAGGCATTGGTGGTTCAGTGGTAGAATTCTCGCCTTCCATGCAAGAGACTCGGCTTGATTCCCAGCCGATGTACCTCATGTGTAGCCACCAGCCATCCCTCAGTGAAGGCTTATATGTTGCTATAATGCAGAACGGGTTCCAGTGGAGCATCCAGACTAAGACAGACCAGGAAGAAAGGCCTGGCAATCGACTTTCAAAAATCAGCCAGTGAAAACCCTGTGGACTGCAACGTTCCAATCCGCAACAATTAAGGGGATGGCACAGGGCTGGGCAACCTTTTCTTCTGTTGTGCATGGAGTCACCGTGAGTTGAGGGCTGACTTGATGGCAGCTAACAACGTAACTGAATGAGAAATGGGCAACCCAAATACAGGATTTGCCAAAAGAGACGGGGTAGCACATCCTTAGGCCCCTTGTAGTCCAGCCTGTTGTGGGTAATTATTGCCTGACGATCGGGACCTGTGTGTGTCTATTAGTTCAATTTGCAACACCTGCAGGCATTCAAATGCTGCTTTGTTGTTGGATACGGACCATCTCCTGCTCTGGAAGCATGGTTCTCTTCAGGTAGGAAGATTGCTGTTCACCCTTTTTTTTAAATCTATTTTTATTTTTTTAATTTTATTGTGATTTAGGTGAAAGTTTACAACACAAATTAGTTTCTCATTCGAAAATTTATACACAAATTGTTTTGTAACATTGGTTGCAATCTCTGCAATGTGTCAGCACTGTCCCCCTTTCCTTTTACAGCTCGGGTTCCCTGTGTCCCTTTGTCCAGTATTCCTGTCCCTTCCTGCCTTCTTGTCTTTGTTTTTGGGCGGGGGTTGCCCATTTGGTCTCCTATACTGGACTGAACTAGGAAGCATGTTCCGCCGGTGTATTATTGTTTGTTATACAGGCCTGTCTAATCTTCGGCTGAAAGGTGTGGACTTCAGGAGTGGTTTCAGTTCTGAGTTAGCAAGTGTCTAGGGGCCATAGTCTGGGGCTTCCTCCAGTCTCTGTCAGATCAGTAAGTCTGGTCTTTTTTGTGTGCATTTGAATTTTGTTCTACGTGTTTTCTCCCACTCTGTCAGAGACCCTCTATTGTGATCCCTGTCAGAGCGGTTGGTGGTGGTAGCCAGGCACCATCTAGTTCTTCTGGGTTCAGGCTAGTGGAGGCTGTGGTTCATGTGGTCCTTTAGTCCTTTGGACTAATATTTTCCTTGTGTGTTTCGTTTTCTTCATTCTTCCTTGCTACGGATGGGATGGGACCAAGAGATGTATCTTAGATGGCCTCTTGCAAGCTTCTAAGACCCCAGACACTACTCACCAATGTAGGATGTACAGGCACACCTCATTTTATTGTGCTTCACTTTATTGCACTTTGCAGATACTGCATTTTTTACAAATTGAATGTTTGTGGCAACCCTGCATCGAGCAAGTCTGTTGGCGCCAATTTTCCAACAGCATGTGCTCACTTCATGTCTCTGTGTCACATTTTGGTAATTCTTGCAACATTTCAAACTTTTTCATTATTACTATATCTGTTATGGTGACCTGTGATCAGTGATCTTTGATGTTACTACTGTAATTGTTTTGGGGCACCACAAGCTGCGCCCATATAAGACGGCAAACTTAATTGATAAATGTTGTGTGTGTTCTGACTGCTCCAGCAACCAGCCATTCCCTCATCTCTCTTCCTCTCCTGGGGCCAACCTATTCCCTGAGACAAGACAATATTGAAATTAGGTCAATTAATAACTCTACAATGGCCTCTAAGTGTTCAAGTGAAAGGGAAGAGTCACATGTCTCACTTTAAATCAAAAGCTGGAAATGATTAAGCTTAGTGAGGAAGGCATGTGAAAAGCTGAGACAGGTCAAAAGCTAGGCCTCCTGTGCCAGTTAGCCAAGTTGTGAATGCAAGGGAAAAGTTCATGAAGGAATTAAAAGTGCTACTCCAGTGAACACACAAATGATAAGAAAGTGAAAACAGCCTTATTGCTGATATGGAGAAAGTTTTAGTGGTCTGGATAGAAGATCAGACCAGCCACAACATTCCCTTAAGCCAAAGCCTAATCCAGAGCAAAGTCCTAACTCTCTTCTATTCCATGAAGGCTTTCATGAAGGCTGAGAGAGGTGAGGAAGGTACAGAAGAAAAGTTTGAAGCTAGCAGAGGTTGGGTTCATAAGGTTTAAGGAAAGAAGCCATCTCTATAACATAAAAGTGCAAGGTGAAGCAGCAAGTGCTGATGTAGAAGCTGCAGCAAGTTATCCAGAAGATCTAGCTAAGATAACTGAAGAAGGCGATTACACTGAAAAACAGATTTTCAATGTAGACAAAACAGCCTTATACTGGAAGAAGATGCCATCTAAGACTTTCAAAGCTAGAGAGGAGAAGTCAATGCCTGGCTTCAAAGCTTCAAAGAACAGGCTGACTCTCTTGTTGGGGGCTAATGAAGCTGGTAACTTTAAGTTGAATCCCACGTTCACCTACCATTCTGAATATCCTAGGGCCCTTAAGAATTATGCTAAATCTACATTGCCTGTGCTCTATAAATGGAACAACAAAGCCTGGATGACAGCACATCTGTTTACAACATGGTTTGCTGAATATTTTAAGCCCACTGTTGAGACCTACTGCTCAGAAAAAAAAGATTCCTTTCAAAATATGACTGACTGTTCATTGACAATGTACCTGGTTGCCCAAGAGCTCTGATGGAGATGTACAAGGAGATTACTGTTGTTTTCATGCCTTCTGACACAACATCCATTCAGCCCATGGATTAAGGAGTAATTTCTACTTTCAAGTCTTATTATTTAAGAAATACATTTCATAAGGCTATAGCTGCCATAGATAGTGATTCCTGTGATGGATCTGGGCAAAGTAAATCGAAAACCTGGAAAGGAGTCACCATTCTAGATGCCATTAAGAACATTCATGATTCATGGTAGGAGGTCAAAATATCAACATTAACAGGAGTTTGCAAGAAGTTGATTCCAACCCTCATGGGTGACTTTGAGGGATTCAGGACTTCAGTGGAGGAAGTAATTGCATATGTGGTAGAAACAACAAGAGAACTAGAATTAAAGAAGTGGAACCTGAAGATGTGACTGAATTGCTACCATCTCATGATAAAACTTTAATGGATAAGGAGTTGCTTCTTATGGATGAGCAAAGAAAGTGGTTTCTTGAGATGGAATCTACTCCTGGTGAAGATGCTGTGAACACTGTTGAAATGACAACAAAGGATTTACAATATTACATAAACTTAGTTGACAAAGCAGCAGCAGGGTTTGAGAGGATTGACTCCAATTTTGAAAGAAGTTCTACTGTAGGTAAAATGCTACATCACATGTTACAGAGAAATATTTCATGAAAGAAAGAGGCAATCAATGCAGCAAACTTCACTGTTGTCTTATTTTAAGGAACTGCCACAGCCACCCCAACCTTCAGCAACCACCAACCTGATCAGTCAGCAGTCATCAACATCCAGGCAAGACCCTCCACCAGCAAAGAGATTATGACTTGCTGAAAGCTCAGATGATGGTTAGCATTTTTTAGCAATAAAGTATTTTTTAATTGAGGTATGTACATTGTTTTTTTAAGACATAATGCAATTGCATATTTAATAGACTACAGTGTAGTGTAAACATAACTTTTATATGCACTGGGAAACCAAAAAATTTGTGTGACTCGCTTTATTGTGATATTTGCTTTATTGCAGTGATCTCCGAGGTATGCCTGTAGAACATTTTCTTTACGAACTACGTGACGTCAATTGACCTAGATGTCCCACAAGACCATGGTGCCTAGCCCTCAGCCCCAGTAACTCAGTCCCTCAAGGTGTTTGGATGTGTCTAGGAAGCTTCTATAACTTTGCCTTGGTCAGGCTGGGTTGACTTCCCCTATATTGTGTGCTGTCTTTCCCTTCATCAAAGTTAACACTTGTCTACTATCTAGTTAGTGATTTCCCCCTCCCGTCCCCTCCCTTGTAACCATCAAAGATTGTTTCTTTCTGCGTGTAAACCTTTTCTTGAGTTTTTATAATAGTGGGTCTCATACAATGTTTGTCCTTTTGTGACTGACTTATTTCATTCAGCATAATGCCCTCCAGACTCATCCATGTTGTGAGATGTTTCGTGGATTCATCATTGTTTTTTATTATAGCATAGTATTCCATTCTGTGTGTGTACCATAATTTGTTTATCCATTCATCTGGTGATGGGCACTTGGGTTGTTTCTATCTTTTTTGCTATTGTGAATAATGCTGCAATGGACGTGGGTGTGCATATATCTATTCATGTGACGGCTCTTATTTCTCCAGGATATACTCCAAGAAGTGGGATTGCTGGATGGTATAGTACTTCCTTTTCTTGCTTTTTAAGGAAGCACCAAATCGATTTCCAAAGTGGTGGTACAATTTTACATTCCCACCAGCAGTGTATAAGTGATCCACTCTCTCCACAACCTCTCCAACATTTATTGTGTTTTTTGGATTAATGCTAGCCTTGTTGGGGTGAGATGGTATCTCATTGTAGTTTTGATTTGCATTTTCTAATGGCTAATGATCACGAGCATTTCCTCATGTGTCTGTTAGCCTCCTGAATGTCCTCTTCAGTGAAGGGTCTTTACATATCCTTTGCCCTTTTTTTAAATTGGATTATTTGTATTTTTGTTGTTGAGGTGTTGAAGTATTCTATAGATTTTAGAGATTAGACCCTTGTCGGATATGTCATAGCCAAAAAATTTTTCCTAGTCTGTAAGTTCTCTTTTTATTCTTTTGGTGAAATCTTTAATGAATATAAATTTTTTGGAGCTCTCAGTTATATAGTTTATCTTCTGGTGCTTGTGTATTGTTAGTTATGGTCTGTATTGTATTTATGTCATATATTAGGGCCCCTAGCATTGTCCCTATTTTTTCTTCCATGATCGTTATTGTTTTAGGTTTTATATTTAGTCTTTGGTTCATTCTGAGTTAGTTTTTGTGTATGATGTGAGGTATGGGTCCTGTTTCATTTTTTTTTTTTACATATGGCTGTCCAGTTTTGTCTGCTCCATTTGTTAAAAAGACTGTCTTTTCCCCATTTAATGGATTTTGGTCCTTTGTCAAAGATCAGCTGATCATAGGTTGATGGATTTACCTCTGGGTTCTCAATTCTATTCCATTGGTCTATGTGTCTGTTGTTACACCAGTACCAGTCTGTTTAGTAGGCTGTATAGTATGTTCTGAGATCAGGTAGTGTGAGGCCTCCTTCTTTGTTCATTTTCTTCAATAATGCTTTGCTTATCCAGGGCCTCTTTCCTTTCCATATAAATTTGGTGATTAGTTTTTCCATCTCATTAAAGAAAGCTGTTGGTATTTGGATTGGGATTACATTATATCTGTAGATCGCTTTGGGTAGAACTGACATTTTCACAATGTTGAGTCTTTGAATCCATGAGCATGGTATGTTTCTCCATTTATGTAGGTCTGCTTTGGTTTCTTGCAATAGTGTTTTGTAGTTTTGTTTTTATAGGTCTTTTACGTCCCTGGTTAGATTTGTTCCTAAGTATTTTATCTTTTTAGGGCTACTATAAATGGTATTGTTTTCTTAACTTCCTTTTTTTGATGTTTTCTTTGTTGCTGTACAGGAATCCAACTGATTTTTATACGTTGATCTTGTATTCTGCTACTCTGCTGAATCTTTATATTAATTCCAGTAGTTTTTTTTGTGCAATCTTTGGGGTTCTCTATGTATATGATCATATCATCTGCAAATAGGAATAATTTTTCTTCTTCCTTTCCAATTTGGATGTCCTTTATTTCTTTTTCTTGCCTTATTACTCTAGCAGTTCCTGCACAATGTTAAATAGGAGTGGTGATAAAGGGCATTCTTGTCTTGTTCCTGTTCTCAGGGGGAATACTTTCAGCCTCTCTCAGTTGAGAATGATGTTGGCTGTTGGTTTTGTATAGATGCCCTTTATTATGTTGAGGAATTTCCCTTCTATTCCTATTTTATTCAAAGTTTTTATCAGGAATGGTGTTGGACTTTATCAAACACCTTTTCTGCATCAATTGAGCTGATCATGTGAGTCTTTCTTTTTGTTCTATTTATGTAGTGATTATGTTGATTAATTTTCTAATGTCGAACCATCCTTGCATACCTGGTACGAACTCCACTTGGTTGTCGTGTATTATTTTTTTGATATGATGCTGACTGAATTCTATTGGCTAGAATTTTGTTGAGAATTTTTGTATCTATATTCATGAGAGATATTTGTTGGTAATTATCTTTTTTTTTGGTTGTGTCTTTGCCTGACTTTGGTATCAGAGTTATGCTGGCTTCACAGAATGAATTCGGGAGTAGTCCCTTTCTTCTCTATGCTCTGAAATAGTTTGAGTAGTACTGGTGTAAGTTCTTCTCTGAATGTTTGGAAAATTCTCCAGTTAAGCAGTCCAGGCCGGGGCTTTTTTTGGGGTGGGGGGTGGGGGGGAGGTGAGGGGAAGAGTTTTTAAGAATTACCTCTTCAATCTCTTCTCTTGTTATGGGTCTGTTCAGTTTTTCTATCTCATTTTTTGTTAGTTTATATAGGTAGTATGTTTCTAGAAATTTGTCCATTTCCTCTAGGTTCTCAGATTTGTTGAAGTACAGTTTTTTATAGTATTCTGTTATGATCCTTTTTATTTTAGTTGGGCCTGTTGTAATGTCCCCCATCTCATTTCTCATTTGGGTTACTTACTTCCTTTCCTGTTTGTTTTGTCAGTTTGGCCAATGGTTTGTCAATTTTGTTGATCTTTTCAAAGAACCAGCTTTTGGTCTTGTTGATTCTATTGTTTTTCTATTCTCTATTTCATTTATTGCTGTTCACCCTTGATTAGTCTAGTCCAATGCTTCTCTAAGTGTGGTCCCTGGACCAGCAGCATCAGCATCAAGTAGGAACTTGTTAGAAATGCAAATTCTTGGGCCCATCCTAGACCTCCTGAATGAGAGACTCTGGGGAAGGAGCCCAGAGATCTGGATTTAAGAAGCCCTCCATGGGATTCTGATGCTCATTCAAGTTTCACATCCATGGTCTACTACAAAAAGGAGATCCTTTTCACAGCCCATGCTGCCTCCATGATACTCCTTACGTGGTGACTAAGCTCCCAGGCCTTCCTACTCCATTCTCTGCCTCATATGCTGGGAGTCCTTGGTGGCGCAAACAGTTAAGCATTCGACTACTAACTGAAAGGTTGGCAGTTCAAACCACCTAGAGGCACCTCAGAAGAAAGGCCTGGCAATCTGCTTCCAAAAGGTCACAGCCTTGAAAACCCAGCAGAGCACAGTTCTACTCTGCACTCATGGGGTCGCCATGAATTGGAATTGACTTGACAGCAACTGGTAGTCTCTAAACAAAACCAAACCAATTGCCACTGAGTTGATTCCAACTCAAGGGGTGGGCATTTTGGGGATTCATAAGGGGAAGTTGAGTTGGGGATACTTTTAATTTGGGTTTGTTGTTGTTGTGTGCCGTCGAGTTGATTCTGACTCATAGCAGCACTATGGGACAGAGTAGAACTGCCCTATAGGATTTTGTAGGCTGTAATCTTTACTGGAGCAGATGGTCAGGTCTTTTCTCCTGAGGAGCTGCTAGTGGGTTTGAACGACTGACCTTTTGGTTAGCAGCTGAACACTTAACCATTGCATCATCCGGTGTCCTTAATTTGGTTTATTTATTTGTGATTTAGATGAAGGTTTTTGGAGCAAATCAGTTTCTCATTAAACAATTAATACACATATTGTTTTGTGACACTAGTTGCCAACCCCACGACATGTCAACACTCTCCCCTTCTCTATCGTGGTTTCCCTGTTATTAGCTTTCCTGTCCCCTCCTGCCTTTCTGTACTTGCCCCTGGGCTGGTGTGACCATTTAGTCTCATTTTGTTTTACGGGCCTGTCTAATCTTTGGCTGAAGGGTAAACCTCAGGAGCTACTTCAGTACTGAGTTAAAAGGGTGGCTGGGGGCCATACTCTCGGGGTTTCTCTAGTCTTTGTCAGGCCAGTGTTAATTCAGGTTTAGTGGGATGTATTTATGTGACTTCCAGCCCCTTCTATGTATAATTAAATTACAGCTAACCAGAGTTCTGGCAAAATGGCACTCTAGGCAGAAGCACCACACCGTCCCTCCATAGCAAAGATCCGAAAAACTAAGCCGAACAGAGAATACAACAATCCTGAAACCCTAAAACATCAAATGAAGAGATAAAGAACTCAGCCAAGCACCAAATGGACTGAGAAAACTGACAGAGAACGGAGAGCGAGGAGAGATTCATGCAGAGGTCCCCTACCAGCTAACGCCGCGCGGATCCACCATCTTGGACTCCTTTCGGAGACCAGCAAACAGGGGGTATGAGAAAGCAGCCTCATGGAGCTTCCAGTGGGAGACAAAACCACTGGTAATTGGCGATATACTCTTTCCCACCCCCCACTTTCTTCCCCCCAACTCGGCCTCCTCTGCTTCGCGCGGCCACAGTCTCCTGACTGGGAAACAGCGGCTGCTTAGATTCCACACACCCAAATGGGTGGCTCGCTGAGTGCCATTTGTTAGATGCTGGTGTTGCTTTTTTTCCTCTTCTTTTTATTTCTTCCTTCCCTCTCCACACCTCCCCCTCCTTTCGCTTCACTGCCTCGCTCCGTGCGCCATCTTTGCTTCTTCCTGAGAGGCTGCAGAGCTCTGGTAATTTGTGATATACCCTTTCCCACTCTCTACCCTTCTTCACCCACACTCGGCTCCCTCTGCTTCCCGTGGACACAGTCTCTTGTCCAGAAACACCAGCCCGCACTAGCTGGCTCTCTGAGTGCCATTTGTTGGCTGCTAGTGTTGCTTTTTTTTTTTTCCTGCTTCTTTTGATTTCTTACTTGCCTCTCGCCACCTCCCCCTTGCTTTGCTCAAGTACCTGGCTCCGTACACCATCTTTGCTTCTTCCTGAGGGGCTGCGGAGCTCCGTTCGCGTGTGGAGCTGCTTCCCGGTTTGGGCTGCCACACTGGTGGGATCCCGGGGCTTTTGTATGTTTGTTTGCTTTGAATTGTTTTTTGTTTTCTTTTCCTTTTCTTGAGCTGGGAGCCCTTTCTGGCCAGGCAGAGCTGCGTGGCAAGTAGACTCCCCTTTGGCTTCCACAGACGTGCAGAGGGATCCCTGAGGTCATTTCTTTTTTTGTTGGTTTTATTTTTCTGTTTTTTGGGGGGCCTTTCTTGTTCTTATTTTTTTAATTTGTTTTGTTTTCCTTTCCCTCTTTCCCCTTTTTGTCTTTCTACATTGCTCAGTTTCTTGTCTCCCTATATCTTCCTTCTCTTTCTGTTCCCTGAATACCTGGCGTTGTATACCTCTATGCCTTCTACCCAGGCTGTACTGCAACACCTGAGAGCGACTTCCCCAGACATCATAGCTGCACCAGTGGGAGTCCTGGGAACTTTGCGGTTCTTTAACCTTTCTGATTTTTATTTATTCATTCTTTTCTTTTCTTCCTCTTCCCCTTTCTGTTTTTCTCCATTTCATAGTCTCTCATCTCTCCACTCCAACAACAAGCTGCCCTAGCATTCTTTTTTTGCTTGTTTGTATGTTTTTGGCTCCTGTTCCTCTCTTCTCTCTCCCATATCCATCTTAGCTTCACACATAACAATCTCCCCGCTGTATCCTGCCTACCTGCACATACGCTTGACATCACACCACCAAGCAGCACAGGCACGGCCTACTGGAACCTGCCCTGCACTGATTACCGACCCACTCTGGTGCCTGTAGTAAGTGCCACAAACAACCCGTCCCAGTAACTCCTCTTCAGCTAGACCTGCCCTGTCGCACCATATCTGAGTGACTGACCCTGCCAGTTGGAGAAGGAGGTGAAAAGTATTGTGCCCACAGACGAGCAAAGAACAAAGAACACACAGTCTGCCTGCTAAGACATAGTCAAAAAACTTTTTTTTTAAAGAAAGGGA
>NW_004444013.1:7769095-7796502 GCF_000243295.1 Trichechus manatus latirostris
TTTCATGAGAAACTATTTGTTCTGTAAGCCTTCACCTGAAGTCCAATAAATAAATAAATAAATAAATAAATAAAGTTAAAAAAAAAAATTACAGCTAACAAGTTGTGTCAAGCTGATTCTGACTCATGGTGACCCCGTGTGTCAGAGTAGAACTGCCCTCCATAGGATTTTCAATGGTCGTGACCTTCTGGAAGCAGATTGCCAGACGTTTCTTCCGAGGTACCTCTAGGTGGTTTCAGACTGCCAGCCTTTCAGTTATTAGCCAAGCTCTTAACCATTTGTTCCACCCAGCGTCTCCTGTATTCTCTAAATAGGTGCATAAACAGAGAGGCTGTGGGCCAGAGGGGACAGGCATCACGTGTGGTTCTGACAGACATGAAGAGGGTTCTCTGTTTTTCTGTCCTAGGTAGCCTGAGTCTGGGAATTAGGTGGAACACTGGAAGTAAGTCAAAGGATTTTCGCTGCCTTTTGTGGGGTCCTTTGTCCCACTCTGACTCAGAAGGAGGACATGGTATTGAACATAAGCCTGCTTCTCACTGTCCACCTCCCTTCCCAGCTCAGGCGTGGTCTTTGGGGTGGGAGGCAGAATCAGTTCCTCGGGCTTGCTGACGCTCTTTACCAGAACTCTTTATTGCTCCTCTTCCTACGGTGAGTTATTTTTATCTGTTCATGTGTCGGCCTTTGCCAGCAAACGATGAACCCTTTGAAGGCTTGTACTGGATCTCACTCAGTGTTCATCACCAGCACCTACTGCAGATCTCCACAGAAGTTTGCTGACTGAGCAAATCTGAGTCCTTCATTCGTTCCAAACACAGTGTTTCCTACCTGCCTTCACTCCCCACTCAAAGTCCCCCGGAATCTGTGAGAAGGCCAGGAGGAGACCCTCTGTGCAGCAGGGACTTCCTGTGTTGAGAGGCTCTGCCCTTTCAGGTGGGAGAGAGGAGTAATTGAACTGGCTTGCCTGCTGTGTCAGGAACCTCAGGGGCACCTGAGTCTCCAGATACAGCCTGAATTCTTGATAAGATGAAATACCCAGCCGCTGAAAGGACAGAGCCGCTGCTCTCTGCCACCTGCCTGTGAGGCCTCTTTGTCCATCCTTCGCCTGACTCCTGCGGAGACCTGCACAGCTGGGGCCACGAGACTCATCTGAACTTTCATGGAAGGTGTGGAATTCATTTGATGACACACTTCTTTCTCCTTTGCAGAGAAGCGTGGACTGAATAAGCTCTGGAATATTGCACACCTCTTTTCTCTAGGAGCCCTGGTGGCGCAATGGTTAAGAGCTTGGCTGCTAACTGAAAGGCTGGTGTTTCGAACCCACCAGCCACTCCGTGGGAGAAAACTGTGTGGCGGTTCTGCTCTGTCCTATACAGGGTTGCTATGAGTCAGAATTGACTCAACAACACCTAACAACAACAAAAATTCTTTTCTCTGGGGGCAGTGGTGGTTGAGTGGTAGAAGTCTCACCTTCCCTGCAAGAGACCTGGGTTCAATTCCTGGCCAATGCACCTCATCACAGACACCACCATCTTTCAGTAGAGGGTGGCGTGTTGCTAGGATGCTGAACAGGCTTCAGTGGAGCTTCCAGACCAAGACAGCTGAGGAAGAAAGGCCTGGTTATCTGCTTCCAAAAATCAGCCAATGAAAACCCTATAGAACACAACCATCCGATCCTGCTGTGCATGGGGTTCTCATGAGTTGGGGGCCGAGTCAATGGTAGCTCCCAACAACAGCATTCTTTTCTCTGCCCATCTACAAAAAGCTGTTACCCTACCTGGAGAGAGAGAGAGCGAGCTGACCTGCAGATCAGCAGGTCAGAACTTCTCAACCAAGGAGTGGAATTTGTTCCAGGTTGCCTTGTGGTAACTCCCTTAGTCTAAGGCATCTGCAGGGCATCTTGGGCTGCCAGAGTCAGACCCACATGGTTGGGCAATCTCATCCATTGACCTCAGAGTGGCATGAAAACACAGTTGCTTTCTGAGCGGCCCTGAACACCAGCATGACAAGGCCAAGCAAAGTCTTTCCACAACCATCACCACCAGTGGCCGTCAAGTCGACTCTGACTCATGCCCACCCCATGTGAGGCAGAGCAGAACTTCACTCCACAGGGTTTTCAATGGCTGATTTTTCAGAAGTAGATCACCAGGCCTTTCTTCTGAGGTGCCTCTGGGTGGGCTTGAACCTCCAACCTTTCGGTTAATAGCACTTAGCTGAGCAATTAGCTGTTTGTGCCACCTAGGGACTCCAGCAAGGTCATTAAACAAAAACAAAAAACCAAACCACCAAACCAAACCCACTGCCGTCCATTTGATTTCCACTCATGTGCTGCAGAGTAGAACTGCTCCATAGAGTTTTTTTGGCTGTAATTTTTACAGATGCGGATCGCCAGGACTTTCTTCCATGGTGCTGCTGGGTGGATTTGAAGCACCAACCTTTAGGTTAGCACTTGAGCGCAAACTGTTTGCGCCACCTGGGGACTGCAAGGTCATTAATTTGCATAATTTCCTGAGAGCCTTCCCCTGCACGTGCAGCCCCACATGGGCATTGCAGCCTCTCTCATCCAATAAGGAGACCCCAAAGGGGTTTGCTACTCCAGCCTGCCAACGGTGTTGTCCTGACGTGAGGTCCAGGAGACCCCAGCATGGCCAGAGAGGTTTCCAGGCCCACTGGGTCCTTTCAGTCCTCTGAGATGTTCCCTTCCTGACATGAAGAATCAAACAGTGCCAATGGAATGCTCTCTCCCCAAGGTGTGGTGCAACCCCCCTCCCTGCCGTGGATGAAGAGGCAGACACACTTGAGGTCTCCAGACAGGAGTCTTGGCTGCTAACTGAAAGGCTGGTGTTTCGAACCCACCAGCCACTCGGTGGGAGAAAATTCTCATAAAGAGTACAGCCTAGGAAACCCTGTGGGTGAGTTGATTGGCTAAAGGGATGGGGCATTGGTGAAGGTACTGAGAGCACTCAAAGGTCAAAGCAGAAACAAACTAGAATGTGATGGGTCCATCTAGGCTCGTGTGTGTCTTCACTCGGTGGGGGAGATGTAAGGTCAGAGAAGAGAGAGGAGGCGTCTTGCAAGGAGTTGGGTCCAGGTGATGGGTTGTAGCACACAGCTCAGTTTCTGCAAACTCTCCCCAGAGTGCAATGGTAATTCAGAAAAAGATGAAAACCCACCATCACAGCAAAACGAAGATTGAGCACCTACTGACTGCCACAGTCTGGAAGACATTTTCCACTAACTGAAAGACCTGTGGGGCGGACAGATGACTCAGGATCTGCGGCTGACAGTGAAAAGCTTTGTGCTCTGAACAGAGCAAAAACACCATTTGGGAGGCAAGCAGGGGGCGCTTCGACCTGCCCCAGCCAATGCCCTGGAAAGGTGCCCTCGCCAGCCTCAGCTGGCAGCTGCTCCTGAGCCCGGCCCCTCCAGCCAGTGGTCCTCCTGGATTCCCCCTCAAAGATGAGGAACAGCAGGGCAGGTTGGAGGAGACACAGAAGTGGCCATTTCTGTCAGTGCTCGCCTTGCATGCAAACTGAGATGTGAACTTGCTGCTCCCTCTTTGGCTTTTGTTCCCACTTCCCTCATCACGCATGCTGAGCGTGGCTGGAGTGCTCAGATGCCCACTGTTTTTGCAGCATGGCCCTGATGTCAGCCAACAGCATCAACACATGCTCAGATGAACAATGCGTGGCCTTCTGCAACCCCGAGGCAATGCTGGCTGTGACAGGCATCCTGTGACATGGGGTGGCCATCTCCATGGGCACCTTGACTATGTGAGGGTTTTGCCTTGGCCCAGAACGTAGGCCCCATGTAAGATGGTATTTCGCTCCAGTATGGGTAAGAGAAGGAGTCATGGTGGCACAGTGGTTAAGTGCTCAGCTGCTAACCGAAAGGTTGGTGGTTCGAACTCACCAACCGCTCTGCAGGAGAAAGATGTGGCAGTCTGCTTCTGTAAAGATTACAGCCTTGGAAGCCCTATGGGGGCAGTTCTACTCAGTCCTATAAGGTTGCTATGAGTCGGAACCGACTGGATAGCAACGGGTCTGGGGTTTTTTATGGGTAAGAGGAGGAGTGCCTGGGTGGTGCAAACAATTGATGTGCTCAGCTGGGCGCAGGGAGGCAGGGGTGAGCTGGGAGAAGAGCGGAGTGCACATTTTCCTACAATGAATAGGGGATCACTCTAAGAACCAGGACACATTGTCGTCAGCTGCCATCAAGTCGGCTCCAACTCATGGTGACCCCATGTACAAAAGAACGAAACACTGCCTGGTCCTGCAGTATCTTCACAATTGTTGGTGTGCTTGAGTCCATTGTTGTAGCCACTGTGTATTTGGAGTACCTTCCAACCTAGTGGGTCCATCTTCCAACACTATATTGGATAATATTCTGTTGTGATCCATTGGGTTTTTATTGGATAATTTTCAGAAGTAGATCATCAAGCCTTTCTTTCTAATCGCTCTTAGTCTGGAAGGTCTGCTGAAACCTGTCCACCATGAGTGATCATGCTGGTATTTGAAATACTGGTGGCATAGCTTCCAAGATCACAGCAACGTGCAAGCCACCACAGTACGACAAACCGACAGACCGGTGCGGGGGGGAAACGTTACTTCCTAAATGTAGATGATTACTGCACTGAAGTGCACTTCCTAGGGTAATTAGAGGTATGGTTTCTGAGAAGAGGTCAAAGGAGAAGCCCATTAGCAGCTCTCTGCTCCCAATTTCAACAGCAATTGCGATCTAAGCCTTCAAACAAAATAATAATTCACTGTGTCTGAGCCCTTTGCTGATCTACACTACTGGAGTGTTGAACTTGTGAGAACTCTAGAGAACAGAGTTATTTCTGCCCTTCTAGAAGTGGGTTTTCCACTGCCCATCTGTCAGTCTGTCGTACCCTGGTGGCTTGTATGTCACTATGACGCTGGAAGCTATGCCACCAATATTCATTATGTATTTTCTCTTCATCTTTTTCATTGTTGATTTCGTATTTGCTGAGTCTTTATGTTTTCCTTGTTTTTTACTTTGATGTGTAGTCTTGTTAGTTTCCTTTGTGGTTACCTTAATATTTACCCCTATTTTTCTAAGTTTAAACCAATCTTTTATTTCTTTATATTGCCTTGACTTCCTCTCCACATGAAAGATCTATGACTACATTTTTTAGTCCCTCTTTTTTGTTTTAATGTTTTCATCTTTTACATATTGACATCTGTTTCTCTGTTATCAGCATTTTAGCTTTGATTTATTTTTGTGACTTCTTTATCTGGGTTGATATCTGGTTGCTCTGTCCTGTGTTCTACTCTTGGGTTGTTACCTGATGTTACTGATTTTCTAACCAGAGGACCCCCTTTAGTATTTCTTGTAATTTTGGTTTGGTTTTTACAGATTCCCTAAACTTCTATTGATCTGGAAATGCCCTAATTTCACCATCATATTTGAGAGACAGTTTTGCTGGATATGTAATTCTTAGCGGCAATTTTTTTCCTTCAAGGCTTTATATATGTCATCCCATTGCCTTCTTGCCTTCATGGTTTCTGCTGAGTAGTCCGAGCTTAGTCTTATTGACTCTCCTTTGTAGATGACTTTTCATTTATCCCTAGCCACTCTTAAAATTCTCTATCTTTGGTTTTGGCAAGTTTGATTATAATATGTCTAGGTGACTTTCTTTTGAGATCTACCTTAGGTGGGGTTCGATGAGCATCTTGGATAGATACCTTCTCATCTTTCATGATGTCAGGGAAGTTTTCTGCCAACAAATCTTCAACAATTCTCTCTGTATTTTCTGTTATCCCCCCCTGTTCTGGTACTCCAATCACTCGTAGGTTATTCCTCTTGATAGAGTCCCACATAATTCTTAGGGTTTCTTCATTTTTTAAAATTCTTTTATCTGATTTCTCCTCAAATAAGTTGGTGTCAAGTGCTTTATCTTCAATATCACTAATTCTGACTTCCATTGCCTCAATTCTGCTCCTATGACTTTCTGTTGAGTTGTCAAATTCCGAAATTTTATTGTTAATCTTCTGGATTTCTGTTTGCTGTCTCTGTATAGATTCTTGCAACCTGTTAAATTTGTCATTATGCTCTTCTCTAATCTTCTTAAGTTCCTCTGTTCCTTTGTTTGTGTGTTCCTTGGCTTGTTCTGCACTTTGCATGATCTCCTTTCCTGATCCCTTGAAGAGTTCTGTATATTAATCTTTTGTATTCTACTTCCAGTAATTCCAGAAAGTTCTCTTTCTCTGGAAGATTTCCTTATTCCTTGTTTTGGGAGCTTGCTGAAGCCGTCATGGTCTGCCTCTTTATGTGATTTGATATTGACTGTTGTCTCCGAGCCATCAATAAATTATTATATTTATTTTATGTTTGCTTACTGTGTCCTAGCTTCTTGTTTTGTTTTGATATGCCCAAATAGGCTGCATGTGTGAGCTAGTTTGATTATTGGCACCTTTGAAGCTCTAACGTCCTGTCACCAGGTGGTTAGATCTGTTACTAGGTATGTGAGCCCAGGAGTCCGTTTACTTTTCTTGTATGGATTCAGCTCAGGTGTCCAGATAGTCGGTCACCAAGTGTGTGGTGCAGGCTCTTACCTACAGTCCTAGAAGGGTGGGGGTGATTGGTGTAGGCACAGGTATCCAGCTGCAATAGGGGTTCACACACTGAGCAAGGCAGTGGGCTGATGGTTGCCCCTGAGTGTCTGGGAGGAAAACGTGCCCCTGTTCCCTAGAGTGTGTAGGTGGGTGGGTTTTGAAGCTGGACTAAGGGCACCCAATGCTATTGGCTGTAAGGACTGGGAGGCATCACTTATTCTTGGACCCTTGTCACAGGTGGCTAGGTGGAATGGGTGAAACCATCAGTCCTCAGGCCCCTGATGTAGGTAGATGAAGACCCCGCTTAATGGGCAGAGCAGTGTCAAATGTCATGAACCTGCCACTCCACCATATAGCTGATACAGTCAAGTTAGGCTTCAGGTTGTACCGAACATGTACTGTGCTAATGAGGGCCTATGCTGTTGAAATGGGCTCACACAGGTCTATGCAGGGGTGAAAGGCATTCAAAGTCTGTGGACCCCTTATGCCTATGCCTGGGCAAAGGAGCTGTGACTGCCCTGAGTTCCAAGCTTAGGGGAGCTGGCAGATTATTTTTTCCTGTTTGTTAATTTGTTCCCTCTCCAAGGCTGGGAGAATGGCTCAGGGTGTGTGATGGTTCCTACTTCCGGCCCAGGGTAAGTGGCAATCCCTGAAGCCAGCCCAGGATGATGCAGAGCGGGGAGGGAGCAGGTAAATGGGAGAGAAGTTCTTCCCAAATGGGGTGTTTTTTGATCCGCGTGGTAGGTTAGATGCATGTACTTATCTTTTACCGACTGAACGCTGCTTTTCACTGGTTCTGGAAGCTTGTGGAAAATGCATCCCTAATGTCACTGCTTGCCTCACCAGGCACGCCAGCTAATCTAGCCCGCAGGGTGCTGGTTCCTGCCGAGTCAAGTCTGGCAACTCCTCGCTGCTCCTGAACTGTCTCTCCCTACCCTTGCCACTTAGTTTGATTCCTCAACTTTGCCTTTTATGTTCAGGGTTCCTAGATTGTCATATATAAACAATTCACTCATTTTTTCGGGTCTTTGTTGTAAGAGGGACCACTGGAAGCATCTGACTACTCCGCCATCTTGGCCCCCCCTCCTGCCACCAATATTCAAATACCAGCAGGGTCACCCATGGTGGACAGGTTTCAGTTGAGCTTCCAGACTAAGACAGATGACTTGGTAATCTACTTCCAAAAATTAGCCAATGAAAACCTCATGGATCACAACAGAACATTGTCTGACTTGCTTGTTTTGGACATGCCATCAGGAAGGATTGATTGCTGAAGGAGGACCTCATGTTTGGTGAAGTAGGGGGCCAATAAGGGTGAGGGAGACCCTTGGTGAGATGGACTGGCACAAAAACCACAAAGATGGGCTCAAACATGCCAGCAATTGTGAGGATGATGTAGGGCTGGGTAACATTTTGTTCTGTTATACATAAGGCCGCCATGAGTTGGACTCAACTCAATGGCACCTATCTATCTGTCTGTCTATCTATCTATCTATCGGTTTTATAGTCAGCTGAATAATGGTCTCATCCTAATCCCTGGAACCTGTCAATGTGGTTTTTCTATAAGACCTTATATGGCAAAAGGGGCTCTGCAGAATGTGATGAAGTCAAGGATCTTGAGATAGGGAGATTCTCCTGGATTATCTGGGTAGCCCTAAATTCAATCACGTGTACTTATAAAAGAGAGGCAGAGGGAGATTTGAGTACAGAGAAGAAGGGGGTGATGACCAAAGTGGAGATTGGAGAAATATGCTTAAAGATTGAGGAAGAGCCCACAAGCAAGGAATGAGGCAGCCACTAATAGCTGAAAAAGGCAGAGAAGGGAATTCTCTCCTGGAGCCTCCAGAGGAGCCAGCCCTGCTGATACCCTCACTTTAGCCCAGTGAGACTGATTTCAGACTTCAGACTTCCAGAACTGAAAATGAATAAATCTATGTTGTTTTAAGGCCACTAAGATTGTGTCATTTGTTACAGCAGCCATAGGAACTTGCTGTTGTTAGTTGCTGTTGAATCAATTCCAACTCATGGCGACCCCATGTGTGTCCAAGTAGAACTGTGCTCCATGGGGTTTTTGATGGCTGATTTGTTGCAATTAGATCTCCAGGACTTTCTCCTGAGGCGCCTCTGGGTGGACTCAAACCTCCAGCCTTTCAGTTAGCAACTGGGCACATTAACTGTGTGCACCACCTGGGGATTCCTAATAGGAAACTAATACAGGTTTTGGTTTCTGTTTACAAAGTAAAGGCACTTCTGCTGAGCATTCACTAGGTCTGTGAAGCACTCGCCTGATCTTCAGGGGTTTGAATGAAGGATAGGCTGTGGTTGCTCGGGGGAGCAGAGTGTAGACGCTTGATGGTCAGTGATGGGGGCAGAGGGTAAATTGTGGATGCCCTCTGAAACAGCTTGTTCCTGAGAGACACAGGCAGAGGGACCTGGCAGGGAGCCTGCTCTGTCCAACCCCTGGGGACATCTGCAGAGTCTGAGGAGGAGGAAATGGGAAAATGGGAAACAAGCAGGGTGGGCATAGGGAAAATAGTTGTGCCTTCACCGCAACTCTTGAGAGTAAAAACTACACAAAATTCCCCTTGGTGAATCTAAAGGATGTGCTGATGGTTCCAAGTGGTTCGTGTGTTAATGTGAAAGACTGTGAAGGTAAGCATGTATGACAGCCCTGGCCAAGGTAGCCAGGGTCCCTGTGTGTGTGCTTGGGGGGGTATGAAGAAGTTCTTAGTTGGACTAAATTGAGGGACAGTCCATGACCTTGGTTCCTGTTCAGACAATGCCATATATTGGCTGTGTGACCCAGTAAAAGTTACTTCTCTGTTCCTTAAGTCTTCCCTATAAAAAATAAGGATAATGATATTTATATCATAGGGTTGTTGTATGGGTAAAACTCTTTATTATTTAAAATGCATAGTTCCTTATACTTTATACGTTTTGCTTCCCTCTTTGCTTTATTGCGGCCCGTATATGAAAAGTTGGAGTCCTTGGGTGGTGCAAACTGTTAACGTGCTTGACTGCTAACCAAAAGGTTGGAGGTTCAAGTCTACCTAGAGGCACCTCAGAAGAAAGGCCTGGTGATCTACTTCCAAAAAAACCCTACAGAGGACAGTTCTACCCTGACACTCACGAGGTTGCCATAAGTTGGAATTGACTTGACGGAAAGTGGTTTGATTTATATGAAAAGTTAAGTGGAATCAAAGGCATTCAGTTAGTTAACCTCACAGAGGTCAGATGCCGCCTGATGCCCTGATCCAAGCCCAGAGTTCTTTCAGGACACCTTAGTTGGCAACAGTTCCAGAAAACGAGATTAATCAGCCGAGTTCTCTGCCTTCCCATGTGAATAAATGCAGACAGGGGTTCGGAGTATTTGAGGGATGCTGGATGGAAATGTCCTGGGAATTAATAGATTTACAACCTAGAATGGGCTCGGCTGCTAACTAGCTGGGCGTCCTTAGGCAGATAACTTGATCGCTCAGAATCTGTTTCTTTATCCATTTAGTGGATAATAGTAATAAGAAGAATAACAAGAATAGTAAAAATAAGATAACTATAGCAGTAATGGGAATAATAAGCATACTTGCCTTATCCACCTCAGAGAGAATTTGTGAGGATCAAATGAAATAAGAAACACTAAATTACCCTAATAGAAAATGTAAGGTGATACAAATAGAAGACATAACTTTGACAGACCTGTTAACGATGTGATACCCAATTTTATCTCCATGTTAAGGCTCACTGGAGCCACCTCTGCTCCAGGCTGGAGGCGGAAGATGGTCAACATATAATTCTGTCTGAGAACAGAGTGAGTTTTAAGTTCCTCGTGGCTAAAGCAGACCTGCTGTTTCCCATTTAAAGAATGTCATTGAGGCTTTCAGATTTCTTTTGACAGCTCCAGCTGGCATTAAACAAAGCAAGGGGCTGAGCTGGCCCTGTAGTGCTGCTGGTCTCACCCTGGAAAGTCCCTTGACCCCACCCATGACCTGACAAGTAGGGCTTACTGAATAACTTCAGATAAAAGGGCCCTGGGGCACAGTGGGTAAGTGCTCAGCTGCTAATGCAAAGGTCGGTGGTTCCAACCCACCAACCGCTCCACGGGAGAAAGATGTGGCAGTCTGCTTCCGTAAATATTACAGCCTTGGAAACTCTATGGGGCAGTTCTACCCTGTCCTATAGGATCACTAGGAGTTGGAATCGACTCAATGGCAATGGGTTTATTTGCTTGATTTTTAAATCTTCAGATAGAGAGAGGAAAGCCATATCTGATGGGGGTGCGTGGTGTCGAGCAGCAGCACACTGTAAATCTCAATAAGGAAGTGTAGACTTTCTCTAGCTGAGCAAATGGAGGACTTCTGGATTAACCTTGATTCTGTCTGGGAGGACTGTTACCTTTCTACATATGGGCACTTGTTCTGAGACACAGTCCTGAAAGCCAAGGGGACCTGCTGAGAACCCTCCAGCATCCCCCTAGTTCCTTCATCACAGGGTCTGAGTTCCTAAACACAGCTCCCAAGTTCTTCTCTCATCTGGCCTCGCCATCTTGTCCTGCCTTATCCCACCCCCACATCTGAATCTTGCCCGTGACAACCATCTACAGCTACTTCGAGGCTGCCATATGCATCAAGTGTTCTTTCATGTCTGGGCTTTTGCCTGTTCCCTCTGTCTGGAACACCATTATCTGTCTTGCATGTCCTTCTCCAAAGCAAGGCCTCCTTCAGGGTCCTTCTGTGACATGCCTCTGGCCAGCATTCCTGAATCCCCTAAGGCTGAATTTGCTTCCCTTCCCTGTGGTCCATGTGATTCCATACCTAACTTTATCATAGCACCTACAACAGTCCATGGAAATTGTCTGCTGATATTTCTATTTTATCTGTTAGATTATAAGATCCTTGAGGATAGAGACTGTGTCCTGTTCGCCGTTGTATCACCAGCATTTAGCACAGTACCTAGCACAAACTTAGAACCAAAGGAATATTTGTTGAATAAGAGAATAAGTGTATATTGTCTTGAGAAATGGGCAAAACAAACAGTGCATTAACGAAAATCCCCACTCATGAAAAGAAAACACGTGGCAAATGGTAATACTCAACAAAATGTCTGTGATTGTACAGGAACATTAAATCAAGAAGAGGAGATGGATAAAATCTAACACCAGTTATGAGACAAAAAAGTAGAAAAGATAATAGGAATGAAGAAAAAGGAAACATGGTGACCAAACAGAGCATAAAGAATCCGAAGAAGACCAAACACCAAAACAAAGAAAAAACCAAAAACAAACAACAAAAAAAACTGGTCTACTAATATTGAATGATCTCATTACTATGAAGTGCATACCAAATCGATTGCTGTGGAGTCGATTCTGACTCGTAGTGTCCCTACAGGACAGAGGAGAGCTGCCCCATAGGGTTTCCAAGGCTGTCAACTTTATGGAAGTAGACTACCACGTCTTTCTTCTGCAGAGTGGCTGGTGGGTTCAAACTTTCAAACTATTCCCCTTCCAGTTAGCAGCCAAGTGCTTAACCACTGTGCCACCAGGACTCCCATGAAGTACATACCCATTAAAAAAAAAATTGCCATTGAGTTTATTTTGACTCCTAGCTACCCTATAGGACAGAGTAGAGCTGCCCCATAGGGTTTCCAATGCTGTAATCTTTATGGAAGCAGACTGCCACAGCTTTCTCCCGTGGAGTGGCTGGTGAGTTCAAACTGCTGACCATTTGGTTAGCAGCTGAGCTCTTAACCACTGTACCACCAGGGCTCCCCATGAAGTGTATAGAATAGGTCAATATATAGAAATCAGAGTTTAATAGTGGTTACCAAGGGCAAGAGGGAGGGAGGACTGGGGGAATTATTGTTTAGGAAGCATTGCGTTTTAGTTTATGAAGATGGAAATTTTGACAAAGGGCATTGGTAATGGTTGCACCATATGCTTCATGTAATTGATGTCACTGAATTGTCAACATGAAAAATGTTGAATTGGCAAATGTGGTGCTATCTATACTTTTGCAACAATAAAAAAGGCAAAGAACAAAACAAAAAATAGGTCTAAGTTGAATTAAGAGTAGAAGAGAAATGAATATATGTAGCTGATAGGAAAGAATGGCCATTTGGATCTGTGTGTCCCTGCCAGGTTATAGAAATGCTAGGGTGAATTGTTAAAAGTTGGGAAAACAGAGGTACTTTGTTCTGAGACTGAGAAGCGAAACTAAGGTGATTATTTTTTATTAGAACCCAAAATGAGTTAGAATGCCCTTGGCCCAGTTTTGGTTCCCACAAGAAGCACGGCAGAGCTCAGAATCCTCCTTCTTCCTCTAGGAAACATCCAGGAGCCCAAGGTCAGGCCATGGCCCTCTGTTCATTAACCACAGCCCAAACACAGAATGTGTTTAAGCTGTGTGGTCTCTTTTTAGTCACTGGCATGGTGTGTGGGAATGCGGGTCAGCACTCTGTTTCAGTACTCAGATCACAAACATGGCGGCTGGTTAAACCCGTGGCCCTCCATTCTAGAAACAGGTCAAAAATACAACATGTGGCTGGGATGTACAGTGCTCTGTTCACTAATGACCACTAATATGGCACTTCAGGGGCCCTGGTGGCTTAGTGGTTAAGATCTTGACTGCTAACTGAAAGGTAAGCAGTTCAAACCCACCAATGGCTCTATAGGAGAAAGCCTTGACAATCTACTTCCATATAGATTACAGTCATGAAAACCTTATGGGGCAGCTCTACTCTGCAACACATGTGGTCGCCATGAGTCAGAATCAACTCAACAGCACTCCACAACAATATGGCATTTGGGTTAGCTACACTTCCTTCTGTTTGTCTTACCAAATCACAGATGAGGCACGTGGTTAGGAATCCACTCTGTTTTAGCAACTAGATCACAAACATGGCATATGGGTTAGTGGGAAAGCTTTTCCTTTTAGGAATCAGACCACAAACTCAGCCTGTGGTGAAGCCATAGGCTGTTCCTTTTGATAAGCAGCTCACAAAGATGGCGGGTGCTGTTGCCTCTCAGTGGACCACATGACTAAGCTGTGCAGTGTTGCATTTATTAGATTCAATTATATGTCCTGGGCTCATCTTTTTAAATTTTATTTGCTGCCTATAAAATTTTAATTAGCTAAAGAAAAACAGATACTTTATAGGAACAATATAACAGAGGCTATAAAATCACCAGCCCCATACAAACACAAAGGCAGGTTGAGATCATGCCTAAGAAGTTAGGGAGTCAAGGTGAAGAAAATTCTGGAAGAATCATACCCACTGGATTTGGCAACAATGGGACAGAACAGGGGCATTCCATCTGAAGCCCTTTGCCACTATGGACCATCACATTCGAGAACAGCTGGGTGTTATAATTTGCATTATTGCTAAGCAAATATTTACTCCCCCCGCCCTTCCACGGTGAGCTGAGTAAATTCCTGTCCCATTGGTGTTGAACTTGGACATGTGACTTGCTTTAGACAATGCGATGTTAGTGGACATGATATGAACAGAAGCAGTTGGACCCGCTGGACCAAAGACACCTCAATGAGAAAAATGTTCCCAGCATTTCTGTTGCCTATACAGACTATTTATCAATTAGATTATAAGATCCTTGAATTGTATCTCCAGCATTTAGAACAGTACAAGCACAAAGTTAGCACCAAATCAATATTTGTTGAATGAGAGAATAATTCTTGAGAAATGGGTGAAACAACCAGTGCTTTAACAAATATCTCCTCATGTGAACATGTGTGGAACTCACCTGAGCCCAACTTGCACCTGAAGCAGGGCCTCCTAGGTGACCCCAGCCTAGATCTGCCGAGCCTCAGCTGACTGCAGACCCATAGGCATGAGTAGCAATGCTTCTTGTTATACGTCATTGAATTTGGGGGTGGTTTGTGCAGCAGCATCATTGTGCAACATTAACTGATATACTTGGGGTTGCCAAGGGCAAGAGTAATCACACGATGGGATCAGAAAGCAGCCTAGCGGAAAAGGCCACACAGCTGGACCTGGACCTGGAGATGAAATCAGAGATGAAAGCTGACCCCAGGCTCATTGGTTCTACCCTTTGTGCAGAAGAAGCCAGGCAGAGATGAACTTCCTCTGATGGACCTGCCCATATTGCTGGCTCTCTATACTCAGGAAATTCTGCTGGCTCCCTGAGACTCATCCTATTTTATGGGAAATTTTATTCTATTACTCATATCTCTTTATGCAAAGGATGGGTGTACTGGAAGAAATAAACACATGAAGTTTGAAACCTGTGAAAGAAATTCAGATATAAAAATTTCAGAAGAACCAAGTTCTTTGGAGATTGAAGAAAATAATACTTTTGAAAAATATTTATAGGAACTAAAAGCAAACTACAGACAGCATTTGCTTTGTGTTCCCTATGGTATTCATATATACATAAATTTGTTGATTAAAACTAGTTATGTTACCTGGTGTCATGGATTGAATTGTATCGCCCCCCCAAAAATGTGTCAACTTGACTAGACCATAATTCCTAGTATTGTATGGTTGTCCTCCATTTTGTGATCTGATGTAATTATCCTATGTGTTGTAAATCCTAACCTCTATGATGTTAATGAGGCAGGACACAATCTACAGGATTAGGTGGTTGGTATCTTGAGTCAATCTCTTTTGAGGTATAAAAGGGAGAAGCAAGCAGAGAGGAGAGGGACCTCCAACCACGAAGAAAGAAGAGCTAGGAGTGGAGTGGGTCCTCAGGGTCTCTGTGCTGAGCAACTCCTAAACCCAGGGGAAGATTGATGACAAGGACCTTCTCCTGGAGCTGACAGAGAGAGAGAGAAAGACCTCCCCTGGAACTGGCACCTTGAATTTGGACTTCTAGCCTCCTAAACTGTGAGAGAATAAATTTCTGTTTGTTAAAGCCAACAACTTGTGGTATTTCTGTTATACCAGCACTAGATAACTAAGACACTTGGTTAATAGTAAGCCCTATAAACACTCAAAAAGACATGTTTTAAAGAAGGTTTTTAAAAATCTAATAATGCCATCCACCACCTGTCTGTCAGTTTGCTGTACTGTAGTGGCTTGCGTGTTGCTGTGATGCTGGAAGCTATGCCACCAGTATTTCAAATATAGCAGGGTCACCCATGGTGAAAAGGTTTCAGCAGAGCTTCAAGACTAAGACAAATTAGGAAGAAAGGGCTGGTGATCCAAAAATCAGTCAATGAAAACCTATGGATCACAACAGAAGTTTGTCTGAATAGCTTGCTTTGGACACGTCATTGGGAGGAATCAATCGCTGGAGGAAGTAGAAGGAAGGTAAGGGTGAGGGAGACCCTTGGTGAGATGGACTGGCACAATAATCACAATGATGGACTTGAACATGCTGGCGATTATCAGAATTATGCAGGATGTTCTGTTGCACACAAAGTCGCCACGAGTCAGAGTCTACTCGATGGCAGCTAACAAGAGCAATAATGACATAGAAGAAACGACAACAGAGCAGATCCAAGAACAAGTGAAACAACTGCAATAATAGGTAAAAAATTTCCTGACTATTTATATCTCCAGATCTATAGAGCTTATGGTTAACAGGTAACATAATTTAAAGGATGTCAACACTGAGACACAGACTGATGAATATACCTTGATGATGTGTTTACAATGCAAACATAAAGAAAAAATCCTGCTAACATCTTAGCATAAAAGGGTAAAAGACTATGGGTAAGACAAATGAGATCTTCTCAGACACATCCTCTGGAACTCCAAGTTCCAAAAGACAATGGAGAAATATTCCTAATTTTTAGGGGAAAAGGTTTTTACTTAAGAATTTGACATCTGGCTAGGTTATGATTCACTTACAACAGCAACAAAATATAAACAAGCTGTACAGGAATTCCCACCACCCAGCTGTCAGTTTGTCATACTGTGGTGGCTTGTGAGTTGCTGTGATGCTGGAAGCTATGCCACTAGTATCTCAAATACCAGCAGGGTAACCCATGATGGACATGTTTCAGTGGAACTTCCAGACTAAGACAGACTAGAAAGAAATGCCTGGTGATCTACTTCCAAAAATTAGCCAATGAAAACCTTATGAGATCATGACAGAATATTATCCAGGAAGCAGTCCAAGAAGGCAGAGTAGTCAGATGCTTCATAACATCTTTCTTACAATAAGACCTGAAAAAACAAGTGAACTGGATATAGATGACACCTTTGGAACCCTGAGCGTCAGAGATGAGGCTGAAGAATTGAACCAAGTGCCAAGTGGAAGGAGAGACAGTATAAAAACAGCAGACATGAAGAATTATGGATTGCTGGTGCCCTGCTAGCCAAACCTGCACAGCATGGCCATATTGAGACAAAGCAAGCAGTGTTCCCAGCTGAACCCCCATCACCTGGTGCAGCCAAACAGGAGCGACTCTGCACTCATGTCCAGAGCCAGGCAAGAGTGCTTCCTGCCCTGTGAAAGTTAAGTTCACGCACCCTACCCACCACACCCACTCCAGCCCCCGATGCCAGAGGCCTGCAGGCCTGTGGGGCCCCCTCATCCTCCTCAGCCATCCCCCCTTCCCACATGTGATCACAGTCTGGCAGCAACCACTTCTCCGTCCTCTAAGCCAGGAGCCAATGGACTTCAGGCATCTACCCCTTTGCTCAGCCACTCATGCTGGGGGCCACAGGCCTGTAGCATCACCTACAGCAGTGGCGGTGCCTCCCACTCCCTCCAGCCACTCATGTTGGGGGGTGGTCCATGGTCCTTCAATGCTTTCTACAGTGCTGGAGGTGCCTCTCACCCTCTCCAGCCACTTGTGCTGGGGGTCCACGGTTCTGCAGTGACTCCTACAGCACCGGTGGTGCCTCCCACTCCCTCCAGCCACTGATGCTGGGGTCCCTAGGAATGGCGATGCCTCCTGCTCCCTACAGCCACCCATGCCAGGGACCCAAGGACTGGAGAAGCCTCCTACTCCCTAAAGCCACTTATGCCAGGAGCCCAAGGACCAGCTGCGCAACCTCCCCTGTGATGTGCTCCAAGAGACAAAGGCATGCCTTCCAACTAAGCACCCATGGACGAGCAATATAGCCCCTTCGTTGCCCCCCCACATCACCTCGCCAGAAACCAGAGGCTTGTGCTCACTGCGAACAGGCCTGTGCAGGCCTGCCACCCGGGAGTGAGTTTCCACACCACCCACCCGGTGACCAATGACCCAGGCAACTTGCCCTGAACAACCAGCAATTGGCAGAGCACACACACAGCACCCAACCCAGTGATCAGGGAGGATGCCCCACTGAACTCACAGTCAGGTGACTGGCTGGACAGATACATCACATCACCAGAAACACCAGTTACATCTTCAGCAGCCCCTACAAGACCAGCAAACAGAGACCTGCACTCACACACTCAGTCACTGCCTCACCCACCCAGAGACAGGTGGTGAAAGTGCCAGTGTGGCCCGATTAGTGACAAGAGTAGCACACATGCCCAGCCTACTCAGATATATTAAAACAAAATGAAACAAAAATTCAAGAGGCAGAAAACAAACATACGATAAATACATAAATATAATAACTTCTTCATGCCTCAGAGCAACAGACAATATCAAATCACATAAAGAAGCAGGACAAGATGGTTCCAGCAAGTGACCAAACTGAAGGACCAGAAAACCTTCCAGAGGAAGAAATGGCAATGGAACTTACCTGATTAAGGAATTCGAAAGACTAATATTCAGGTATCTCCAGGAGATCAAGAAGGAGATCAAGGAAAACACAGACAAAATGAAGGAAAACATAGACACAATCAAGGAAAACACAGATAAAGCAACAGAAGAATTCAGGAAGACAATATAAGAACAAAATGACAAAATAAATAGATAATTGAAAACCATACATAAACAGCAACTAGAAATCCAAAAGATTAACAATAAAATTTCAGAAATAGACAACTCAATAGAAGGATATAGGAGCAGAATTGAAACAATGGAAGACAGGATCAGTGAATTTGAAGACAAATCCCTTGACACCAATTTGTTTGAGGAAAAATCAGAGAAAAGAATGAAGAAAGCCTAAGAACTATGTGGAACACTATCCAGGAAAAATCTGTGCATGATCTGAGTTCCAAAACAGGGGGAGGCAATGGAAAATGGAAATAAAATTGTTTGAAGATTTGCTGATAGAAAACTCCCCTAATATCATGAACGATGAGACCATATCCATCCAAGAAGCTCAAGAAAGTCCATACAGGATAGACCCCAAAAGAAAGTCACCAAGACATATCATAACCAAACTTGCCAAAACCAAAGAGAAAGAAAGAATCCTGAGAGCAGCTCAGGAAAAATGAAGAGTCAACTACAAAGGGGAACCAATAGACTAAGCTCTGATTACTCAGCAGAAACCATGCAGGCAAGAAGGCAATGGGATGATATATATAAAACTTTGAAAGAAAAAAATTGCCAACTAAGAAATATATGTCCAGAAAAATTATTTGTCAAATACAATGGCAAAATTAGGACATTTCCAGATAAACAGTAATTAAGGGAATTTGTAATAACTAGACCAAACTTACAAGAAATATTAAAGGGAGTCCTTTGGATACAGAACAAGCAACATTGGACAACAACCTGAGTTTAGGACACAGGACAGCATCAGCCAAATACCAACCCAGATAAAGAATTCTCAAAAAATAAAACAAAGCTGAAAGACTGAAAACAGGCAACCTGACATGTCAATCTGTAAATGATGATAGCATCAAAATAAAAAAAGAGGGAATAAACAGTGTAGTTATAGAACTTTCACATGGAGAGGAAGTCAAGGGATATCAAGAAATAAAAGACTGGCTTAAACTTAGCAAGTTAAAGGTAAATTTCAAGGTAACCACAAAGGAAGTTAACAAACCTACTCATCAAAACAAAAAAAGAAGAAAAACAAAGACTCCGTAAACAGAAAATCAATAACAATGAAAGAAATGAAAAGAAAATCTACAAACAAAAAGAACTCATCACAGAAAATTAAGCAGAACAAAGAAACTGTCAATGGCACAAAAAGAGTACAACAAAATGACAGCAGTAAACTCATACCTGTTGATAATCACACTGAATATAAATGGCCTAAATGCACCAATAAAGAGACGGAGAGTGGCAGAACAGATTAAAAAAATACAACTCATCAATATGCTGTCTAGAGACACACCTTAGACACAAAGACATAAACAAACTAAAACTTAAAGGATAGAAAAACATATCTCAAGCAAACTATAACCAAAAAAGAGGTGGTTTGGCAAAATTAACCTCTGATAAAATAGACTTTAAAGCAAAATCCACCATAAAAGATAAGGAAGGACATTATATTATGATTAAAGGGTCAATCCACAAGGAGGACATAACCGTAGTAAGTATCTACACACCCAATGACTGGGCTCCAAAATACATAAAACAAGCTCTAACAGCACTGAAAAGAGAAATAGACAGTTCCGCAATAATAGTAGACTTCAACTGACCACTTTTGGTGACAGACAAAACATCTGGAAAGAAACTCAACAAAGATAACAGAAGATCTAAATGCCACAATCAGCCAACCCAACCTCATGGACATATACAGAACACTCTACCCAACAGCAACAAAGTATACATTATTTTCCAACATATATGGAGCATTCTCCAGAATAGACCACATTTTAGGCCACAAAACAAGCCTTAACAAAACCCAAAACATTGAAATAATACAAAGCATATTTTTTATCACAATGCCATAAAAGTAGAAATCAATAACAGAAATAGCATAGAAAAAAAAATCAAATACATAGAAACTGAATAACACCTTTCTTAAAAACAACTCACTAACAGAAGAAATCAAAGATGGAATAAAAAAATTCCTAGAATTAAATGAGAATGAAAACACATCTTACGAAAACTTTTGGACACAGCAAAAGCAGTGCTCAGAGGTCAATTTATAGCAATAAACACACACATCAAAAAAGAAGATAGGGCCAAAATCAAAACATTAACCCTACAACTAGAACAAACAGAAGGAGAGCAGAAAAGAAGCCCACAATCACCAGAAGAAAGAAAATAATAAATATTAGGGCAGAAATAAGTGAAATAGAGAACAGAAAAACAATAGAAAGAATCGACAAGACCAGAAGTTTGTTCTGTTAAAGGATCAACAAAATTGACAAACCACTGGCCAATCTGACAAAAGAAGAGCAGTAGAGGAAGCAAATAACCCAAATAAGAAATGATATGGGTGACATTACAACAGAACCAATCAAAATAAAAGGACCATAACAGAATACTATGACAAAATTATATCCCAACAAATTTGAAAACCTAGAGGAAATGGACAAATTTGTAGAAAAACATTCCTAGGTGTATATACCCTATAGAAATAAGAACCATCACACAAATAGACATATGCACAGCCATGTTCATTGCAGCATTACTCACAATAGCAGAAAGATGGAAACAATGTAAGTGCCTATCAACAGAAGAATAGATTAACAAACTGGTACATACACACAATGGGATACTATGAAACAATAAAGAATAATGACTAATCTGTGAAACACCTCACAACATGGATGAATTTGGAGGACATTATGCTGAGTAAAATAAGTCAATCTGAAAAGGACAAATATTGTATGAGACCACTATTATAAAGTAGCAACAAAAGTTTTACACAGAGGAAAAAGAAAAAATTCTTTGATGGTTACCATGGTTACCAGGAATGGGGGGGGGATACTAAATAGATAGAAGACACATGTTAATACTGGTGAAGGGAAAGGCAATACACAGTATGGAGGAAGTCAGCAAAACATGATGTTGGCATGGGAGGATACTGAGAGGAACACAAGAACAACGGGCAACAATGGTAGTTAATATAGCATAGACAATCCTGCAACAATAGTAGTAACAAACACTAATTTACAAATGGATACATAGGTAGATAGGTATGCCACAAGGTGTGGGAGGGTGTAAGGGAATACATCCACCTGCAGATATAGGTTTGGTGGTGGATATTTCTACATACATAACTGTAGGTGCTCCTCATATAATAATACAGACAGTAGAGCACACAAGGGGCACAGTCAGGGCACAGTCTTATAGACATAACCAAACACCTCCCAGGACGAAGTTCCTAGGCTCGAAGGTGAAGGACCATAGACTCAGGTGACATCTATGTCAACTGGCACAACATAGTTCATAAAGACAAAGTTCTGCATCCTACTTTGATGAGTAACACCTGGGGTTTTAAGAGCTTTCTAGCAGCCATCTAAGATACAGCTATTGGTCTCTTACTGTTCAGAGCAAAGGAGAGTGAAAAAAACCAAAGACTCAATGGAGCCATTATTCCAAAGGACTAATAGACCACATGAACCACAGCCTACAGGACCCAGAGACCAGAAGAATTAGATGGTGCCCGGCTACCACTACCTACCACTCTGACTGGGATCACAACATAGGGTCCCATACGGAGCAGGAGAAAAATTGTAGAACAAAAAACCAAATTCACAAAAAAGACCAGACTAGGTCTGACAGAGACTGGAGGAACCCCTGAGACTATGGGCCCTAAGACACCCTTCTGAACTGGAACTGAAGTCATTCCCGGAGACCACCTTTCAGCCAAACCACAGATAAAAACCCCATTGCTGCTGAGTTGATTCCAACTCATAGCAACACTATAGGACAGAGCAGAACTGCCTCATAGGGTTTCCAAGGAGCAGCTGGTGGGTTCGAACTGCTGATCTTTTCGTTAGCAGCCTGAGCTCTTAACCACTGCACCACCAGGGCTCCAAACCATAGATAGGCCCATAAAATAAACAATAACACCCAAGAGGAACTTGTTCTTTAGAACAATAAATTACACAATATCAAAAGGGCAACATTTGCCCAAAAGCAAAGATGAGAAGGCAGGAAGGGATAGAAAATCAGGATGAAAGGAAACAGGTAACCTAGGACAGAAATGGGAGGAGTGTTGACACATTGTGGGGAATGAAACCCATGTCATGGAACACTTTATGTACAAACTATTGAATGGGAAACTAATTTGCTCTGTAAACTTCCACCTAATGCACAAGAAAAATTTTAAATTAAAAAAAAAGAATATTATCCAATATAGTGCTCCTAGGTTGGAAGGCACTCAAAATACACAGTGGCACAACGATGTAGTCGAGCATACCAACAATCGTGAAGATGGACAGAAGTGGGCAATGTTTTGTTCTGTTGTACATGGGGCTGCCACGAGTCAGAGCCAACTTGAGCCAAGTAACAGCAGTAACAACATGCAATAGCTCAGAAAGCATAAAATCCATCAACCTTCCTAAATAAATGATCTAAAACAGACACCAGCTGAGTGAGAGATAAATCAAAATAATGAGTTCAAAAATGGGGCAAAGCGTGGGATAAAGGAACTGTTTTTGAAAACTGAAACCAGGCAATTCAAGAATTTAATTTAAAATAAATGTTGTAAACATGGCTATAGAACTAAATGCAAATAAGGTGGCTACCTCCTGAAAGCAAAGACATAATATGAAAAACAAACACTGTAACAACAATAAATTGGATCTGAATCCCATAGTACATAAATAAAGATCAGAAAACAGAAACAGGAGAAATAAGAAAAAAGAAACCCTTTCATGGAAAATATAAAGGGGAAATATGGCATATGATTTCCCTCCTGGAAATTAAAAATGTGTACCAGCATAAACATTTCTGAGCAGTCTTGTAGTTAAGAAAGCAGTTTAAGTTTTTGTAGTCTAATGTTTGCTGATAATCAAACACTTTTTATAATGTAATATGGTGTAGATGTAGAGGTTGTCCCCTAACGTCCATCCTGCCCTAGACACGCATGTGACCCAATTTTGACCAAAGAGACATGTCTGGTGCATGCTGAGGGTCCTTAACGCATTTCGTCACTCTTGAGAGAAAGCCACATGGCCTGTCTTTAAGCTCTGGATATTGTCATGTCTGTAGTTCTGGGGTGGCACAACTGGTTAAGCACTCAGCTACTAACTAAAAGGTTGGCAGTTCGAATCCACCCAGAGGTGCCTCAAAAGAAAGGCCTGGCAATTTGCTTCCCAAAAATCAGCCACTGAAAAACCCTCTGGAGCACAGTTCTACTCTGACACTCATGAGGTTGCCATGAGTCAGAGCTGACTTCACAGCAACTGGTACTGGAGGTTGTTACACAGCAATATAACCAGAACAGCCACATTTTAATTCTGATAGCAAGATGGCTGCTGCAGTTCCAGACGTCACATCCAGTCATGACTCCTTTGACTACAATCAGCGAGAGCCAATTCCAACAAGATCAACAAGTCTCCCAGCCCATCATGCTCAAATGTTGACCCTGGATTATGATGGGGGCAGGCTGCATAGATCAAATCACATGTCTGCCTCTGTCCTAAGGACAAAGTCTAGCTCCTGGGCAAACTATCTGAAGAGCAGGCCTCATCTGGTGTGATATCTGGAGCCTCACAGCTTGAGCATGGGAGCTCAGATGATTCTAGCAAGAAATGCTGTGCTGATTTGCTGGGGCTCCACAGCAAAGCGTACAAGGCGGGGACTCTACTGACACTGACTCACTGGGTGTTCCTTCCAAATTCTCAACTGATGCTGATAGCTGCCATTTTGTGTGGGTTCCGAGAGACTCAGAATCTGTCCCCATAAGGGCTCAACACTTGTTTCAGAAAGGCAGGCAATGAGTCAGCGCTCTTGGTATTTTGCCCCTGTGGCTTAGCTGATTTATTCCCAGGATGCTGGCAGCGTAGCTGGTGGCAGAAGAGCAAAACGTCCAAGTTTACAGTCAATTCTAAATTAAGAAATCCTCAGCGCAGCCTGGACTCCAGCCAGAGAAATGCAGTGGTACATTAGCCTCCCTGCCTCCTTGTGTAGCGTTTATGGTTGCTGCAGGCTGCGCTTGATACAGCAAGCTTTGATAACACACTAATGCACTTAGTCAAGTGAAAACAATAGGGCCTCTTGGAGCTTCCCTGGCTTTGAACCCTATAATTATTAACACTTCTGAAAGTAATTATCTCACAGAGCCTACAGATCCTTCTCTGTACCCCTACAATTGCATAAATTTGGAGTTACACCTCCTTGTAATTACATTTAGATTGTAAACTACAGTACACTGCATTTTATCCTAATTATTAAAAAGATGATCCATCAGAATACGGAAATTATTAAACAATATCATTATTATCACACACAAGTAAAATTTTGCTGAAGATCATTCAAAGTGGTTGTAACAGTACATCGACAGGGAACTGCCAGAATTCAAGCCGGATTCAGGAGGACATGGAATGAGGGATATCACTGATGATGGCAGATGGAGCTTGGCTGGAAGCAGAGAATACCGGAAAGATGTTTACTTGTGTTTTATTGACTATGCAAAGGCATTCCGCTGTGTGGATCACAACAAATTATGGATAACATTACAGAGAATGGGAATTCCAGAACACTCACTTGTGCCCATGCAGAACCTGTACACAGATCAAGAGGCAGTCATTCGAACAAAACAAGAGGACACTGCATGTATCCTTTCACCATACTTATTCAATCTGTATGCTACGCAAATAATCCGAGAAGCTGGACTATATGAAGAATGTGGCATCAGGATTGGAGGAAGACTCATTAACAACCTGTGACATGCAGGTGACGCAACCTTGCCTGCTGAAAGTGAAGAGGACTTGAAGCACTTATTGATGAAGATCTAAGACTACAGCCTTCAGTATGGATTACGCCTCAACATAAAGAAAACAAAAATCCTCACAACTGGACCAATAAGCAACATCATGATAAATAGAGAAAATATTGAAGTTGTCAAGGATTTACATTTTCTTGGATCCACAATCAACGCCCATGGAAGCAGCAGTCAAGAAACCAAACGACATGGACTTCCAGGCAACATGGTACTATAGACAGAAGCACCACGCCGTCCCTCCATAGCAAAGATCCAAAAAACTAAACAGAGAAAACATCAATCCTGAAACCCTAGGCATCAAATGAAGAGATAAAGAACTCAGCCAAGCACCGAATGGAATAAGAAACTGACAGAGAACAGAGAGTGAGGAAAGATACACACAGAGGTCCCCTATCAGCTAACGCAGGACGGATTCGTTATCTTGGACTCCTTTCGGAGATCAGTGAACAGGGGGTATGGGAAAGCGGCTTCATGGAGCTTTCAGAAGGAGACAGAACAACCGGTAACCAGAGATATACGCTTTCCCACCCCCCACCCTTCTTCACCCCAACTCGGCCTCCTCTGCTTCCTGCGGACACAGTCCCTTAGCCAGGAAGCACCAACTTCACCCCAGTGCTGCTTGTATTACACCCACCTGCACTGGCCAGCTCCCTGAGTGCCATTTGTTGGCTGCTGGTGTTGCTTTTTTTTTCACTTCTTTTGATTTCTTCCATACCTCTCACCACCTCCCGCTCCTTTTTCTCAAATACCTGGCTCTGTGTGCCATCTTTGCTTCTTCCTGAAAGGCTGTGAAATGCCGCTCGAATGTGAAACTCCTTCCTGGCCTGTGCTGCCACGCTGGTGGGATCCTGGGGCTTTTGTTTGTTTGTTTTGAATTGTTTGTTCTCTTTTTCTTTTCTCAAATTGGGTGCCTGTTCTAGCCAGGCAGTACCACATAGCTTAGGATCTACCCCCTCAGATTGCGCAGACACGCAGAGGGATCCCTGAGGACATTTCTTCTTTTTTTTGGGGGGGAGGGGGGTTTCTTGTTCTTTTTTTTGTTTGTTTTGTTTTCTCTTTCCCTTTTTGTCTTTCTTCTTTACTCAGTTTCTCATCTCTCTATATTTACCTTCTCTTCCTGTCTCCTGAATACCTGGAACTAAGTGACACCTCTACCCCTTCTAGCCAGGCTGTACTTCACAGCCTGAGAGCAACTTCCCCAGACCTCCCAGCCACACTGGTAGGATCCCTAGGGGCTTTGTTTTTCTTTTTTCTTTATAATTTTTATTTATTCATGTTTTTCTTTTCTTCTTCTCCGTTTTGTTTTTCTCCATTTCTCAGTCTCTCATCTCTCCACTCCAATGGCAAGCTCCCTTAGCACTCTTTTTTATTTGTATATTTTTGGCTCCTGTTCCTCTCTCCTCTCTCCTCTTTCCCATACTCATCTTAGCTCCATACATCACAATCTCCCCCCTCCATCCTGCCTACCTGCACTGTGCGCTGAACATCACACCCCCAAGCAGCATAAGCGTGGCCTACCAGAACTTGCCCTGCACTGATTCCCGGCCTGCCCTGTTGGCCCTATACAAACAACCCATCCCAGCAACTCCTCTTCAGCTAGACCTGCCCTGCAGCACCAGATCTGAGACACTGACCCTGCTAATTGGAGAAGGAGGCAAAAAGTATCCTGCCCACAGAAGAACAAACAACAAAGAATACATAGCCCGCCTGCTCAGACATAATCAAATAAAACAAAAAAGCAGGATGAAACAAATGAATCTACAATCAATAAAGGAGGAAAATACCTATTGAATGCCCCAAAGATGGTAGACAATATCAAAACATTTAGAAAAACAGGACAGGATAGTTCTAGTAGGCTTCCAAAATAAAACACCAAATGACTTTCCAGTAGAAGAAAAGACACTAGAACTACCTGATATGGAATTGAAATCTCTAATATTCAGAGCTATCCAAGACTTGAAGCAAAAAGCAGACAAAAATGAGGAAAAAATAAACAAATTTATGGAAAATACAGACAAAAAAATGGAAGAATTCAGGAAAATAATGCAGGAACAAAATGCTAAAATAAATTTAAAACTAAAAATCATACAAAACAACAATTAGAAATCCAAAAGATAAACAACAAGATTTCAGAAATGGACAGTGTCATAGAAGGGCTGAGAAGCAGAT
>NW_004444013.1:7801502-7822523 GCF_000243295.1 Trichechus manatus latirostris
CATCTCATAACATGGATGAAACTGGAGGACATTATGCTGAGTGAAATAAGTCAGTCACAAAAGGACAAATATTGTATGAGACCTCTACTGGAAAAACTCATGTAAAAGTTTATACACAAAAAGAAACAATCTTTGTTGGTTACGAGGGGTGGGAGAAGTGGGGAGAAAATACTAAATAGACAATCGATAAGTGGTAACTTTGGTGAAGGGTAAGACAGTACACAATACTTGGGAAGCCAGCAGAACCTGTACAAGGAATGGTCATGGTCATCCCTGAGGGACTGAATTGCTGGGCAGAGGGCTGTGCGGCCATGGTCTTAGGGAACATCTAGCTCAACTGGCATAACACAGTTTATAAAGACAATGTTCTACATTCTACCTTGGTGAGTAGTGTCTGTGGTCTTAAAAGCCTGTGAGCAGCCATCTAAGATACTCCACTGGTCTCACCCCTTTGGGAACAAGGGAGAATTAAGAAAACAAGATACAAGGGAAAGATTAGTCCAAAGGACTAATGGTTCACAACTACCATGGCCTCCACCAGACTGAGGCCAGTACAACTAGATGGTGCCTGGCTACCACCACTGACTGTTCTGACCGGGATCACAACAGAGGGTCCCAGACAGAGCTGGAGAAAAATGTAGAACAAAATTCTAACTCACAAGAAAAGACTGGATTTACTGGCCTGACAGAGACTGGAGAAACCCTGAGAGTATGATCCCCCGACACCCTTTTAGCTCAGTAATGAAGTCACTCCCGAGGTTCATTATTCAGCCAAAGATTAGACAGCCCCATAAACAAAACGAGACTAATGGGGCACAGCAGTCCAGGGACAAGGACTAGAAGTCAGGAGGGGACAGGAAAGCTGGTAATAGGGAACCCAAGGTTGAGAAGGGACAATGTTGACATGTCGTGGGGTTGTTATCCATTGTCATAAAACAATATGTGTACTAACTGTTTAATGAGAAACTTATTTGTTCTGTAAACCTTCATCTAAAGCACAATAAAAAAAAAAAAAGGAACCCACTCAAGACCCTCACTCATTGCTGGTGGGATTTTAAAATGGTACAGCAGCTTTGGAAAACAGTTTGCTCAAAAAGTTAAACTTACAATTACCATACGACTCAGCAATGCCACTCCTAGGTATATGCTCAAAAGAACTGAAAGCAGGAACGCAAACAGAAACCTGTACATCAGTGTTCCCAACAGCCAAAAGGTGGAAGCAACCTAAATATCCATCAAAAGATGAATGGATAAACAAAATGTGGTATATCCATACAATGGAATGTTACTCACCCATAAAGAGAAATGAAGTTCTGATACATGCCACAACATGGATGAACCTTGAAAACATTATGCTGAGTGAAATAAACCAGACACAAAAGACAAATATTGTATAATCCCACTTATATGAAATACCTAGAAGGGGCAAGTATATATAGACAAAAGTTTATTACTGGTTACCAGAGGCTGGAAAGAGGGAGGGGAAAAAACTGACTCATTGCTTAGGAAACACTGAACTTCTTTTAAGGGTGATGGAAAAATTTGGAAACAGGCAGTGTTGATGGCTGAACAATATGATTAACATAATTAATGTCACAGAATTGTACATGTAAAGAATGTTGAAATGGCAAATGTTTTGTTACATATATATTTAACACACACACACACACACACACACACACACAAAGGAACCCACCCAAGAAAGAGGCGTCAGAAATACTGCGTTTCCACCCTAGGAAGATCAGGCCTCCTTTCTTTGTAGTTCATTCTACAAAGAAAGAAGAGTCCTTTCTCCATTTAGAGATTAACATTTTAGAAATATTGATTGCCTTCATTTTCGTCTTCACAATTTGAAGTGAACTGGGAGCTCCAAGTTCTACCGATGCTGGTCCAAGCCAGCTAGGATGCTGAAACAGCCCACTTATCCCAGGACTTTTCTAGTGGGCAATAGAGAATTGGCAGTGCCGAGATGCTGGAGTTGATGATAACCTACTTGTGAGCCAATGGAAATTTATAGCAGAGATTGCTTGTTGCCTAACCAGTATCTATTCTCCCCTTCGTCCTATATCATTGGGGGTGGCCATGTGCCCAGCCTCCTTTACAGACATATGCAAAGGTAGTAGGTAAAGTTTTGGGGGAAACTCCTGAAAAGTTTACTCAGTTGGTAGGCACCCTTTCCCCTCCCTCATTCCTCTCTCTTTTTGCCCAGAGTATAGCCCTGATGGTTGGAGCTGCAGCAGCCATATTGAGACAATGAAGGAAAGACCAAGAGAATTGCGGAGACCTTAGCCCTGACAGCCTTGAGCTGCTGAACCAACACCAGCAATTGTCTCTTCTTATCATCCCACTGTTGTTGTTGTTAGGTGCCATAGAGTCGGTTCTGACTCATAGTGACCCTGTGTACAACAGAACGAAACACTGCCCGGTCCTGCACCATCCTCACAATTTCTGCTGTGTTTGAGCCCATTGTTGCAGCCACTGAGTCAATCCATCTTATTGAGGGTCTTCCTCTTTTTCACTGACCCTCTCCTTTTCCAAGCATGATGTCCTTCTCCAGGGACTGGTGCCTCCTGATAACATGTCCAAAGTATATGAGACGAAGTCTTTCCACCCTCGTTTCTACGGAGCATTCTGGCTGTACTTCTTCTAAGACAGATTTATTCATTCTTCTGGCAGTCCATAGTATATTCAATATTCTTCGCCAACACCATAATTCAAAGGCATCAATTCTTCTTCGGTTTTCCTTAGTCACTATCCAGCTTTCACATACATATAAGGCGATTGAAAACGTCATGGTTTGGATGGTCTCAGGGGACAGCTAGCTCAATTGGCATAACAAACTTTATAAAGAAAATGTTCTATATCCTACTTTGGTGAGTAGCATCTAGGGTCTTAAAAGCTTGTGAGCAGCCATCTAAAATACTCCACTGGTCCCACCCCATTTGGAGCAAGGGAGAATGAAGAAACTAAAGACACAAGGGAAAGATTAGTCCAAAGGACTAATGGATCACAACTACCACCGCTTCCACCAGACTGAGTCCAGCACAACTAGATCGTGCCCAGCTACCACCATCGACTGCTCTGACAGGGACCACAATAGAGGGTCCCAGACAGAGCTGGAGAAAAATGTAGAACAAAATTCTAACTCATGAAAAAAGACCAGACTTACTGGTCTAACAGAGACTGGAGAAACTCCAGGAGTATGGCCCCAGACACCATTTTTGCTCAATATTGAAGACACTCCTGAGGTTCACCCTTCAGCCAAAGATTAGACAGGCCCATGAAACAAAACAAAACTAAATGGGCACACCAGCCCAAGGGCAAGGATGAGAAGACAGGACGGGAAAGGAAAGCTGGTAATGGGGAACTCAAGGTTGAGAAGACTAGAGTGTTGACATGTCGTGGGGTTGGCAACCAATGTCACAAAACAATATGAATATTAATTGTTTAATAGGAAATTAATTTGCTCTACAAACCTTCATCTAAAGTACAATTAAAAAAAAAGTTATGGTTTAAAAAAGGAAATACCATGGTTTGGGTCAGGCCCACCTTAGTCCTCAAGGTGATTGATATCTTTGCTTTTTTAACACTTAAAAGAGGTCATTTACAGAAGATTTGCCAAATGCAATATGTCGTTTGATTTCTTGACTGCCGCTTCCATGGGCATTGATCGTGGATCCAAGTAAAATGAAATCCTTGACAACTTCAATATTTTCTCTGTTTATCATGATGTTTGCTTATTGGTCCAGTTGTAAGGATTTTTGTTTTCTTTATGTTGAAGTGTAATCCATACTGAACGCTGTAGTCTTTAATCTTCATCAGTAAGTACTTCAAGCCCTTTTCGCTTCCAGCAAGCAAGGCTGTTTCATCTGCATATCGCAGGTTGTTAGTGAGTTTTCCTCCAATCCTGAGGTCACATTCTTCTTCATATAGTCCAGCTTCTGGGATTATCTGCTTAGCATACAGATTGAATAAGTATGGTGAAAGGGCACAACCCTGATGCACACCTTTCCTGATTTTAACCCATGCCGTATCCCCTTGTTCTGTTTGCACGACTGCCTCTTGGTCTATGTACAGGTTCCTCATGAGCACAATTAAATGTTCTGGAATTCCCATTCTTCACAATGTTATCCATAATTTCTTATGATCCACACAGTCAAATGCCTTTGCATAGTCAATAAAACACAGGTAAACATCTTTCTGGTATTCTCTGCTTTCAGCCAAGATCTATCTGACTTCAGCAGTGATATCCTTCATTCCACATTCTCTTCTGAATCCGGCCTGATTTTTGGAAGTTCCCTGTCAATGCACTACTGCAACCACTTTTGAATGACCTTCAGCAAAATTTTACTTGTGTGTGACATTAATGATATTGTTTGATAATTTTCCTTATACTGTTGGATCACCTTTCTTTGGAATGAGCACAAATATGGATCTCTTCCAGTCAGTTGGCCAGGTAGCTGTCTTCCAAATTTCTTAGCAAAGACAAATGAGTACCTCCAGCACTGTATCCATTTGTTGAAACATCTCAATTGGTATTCCGTCAATTCCTGGAGCCTTGTTTTTGCCAATGCCTTCAGTGCAGCTTGGACTTCTTCCTTCAGTACCATTGGTCTTGATCATACGCAACCTCCTGAAATAGTTGAATGTTGAGCAATTCTTTTTTGGTACGGTAACTCTATGTATTCCTTCCATCTTCTTTTGATGCTTCCTTCATTGTTCAATATTTTGCCCATAGAATCCTTCAGTATTGCAACTCAAGGCTTGAATTTTTTCTTCAGTTCTTTCAGCTTGAGAAATGCCGAGCATGTTCTTCCCTTTTGGTTTTCTAACTCCAGGTCTTTGCACATTTCATTATAATACTTTACTTTGTCTTCTCAAGGAGCTCTGGTGGCACAGTGGTTAAGAGCTACAATGAGCTATGACTGGTAACCAAAAGGTTGGCAGTTCAAATCCACCAGATGCTCCTTGGAAACCCTATGGAGAAGTTCTACTCTGTCGTATAGGGTCGCTATGAGTTGGAATCGATGGCAACGGGTTTGGTTTGGTTTTGGTTTGTTCGTCTTCTCAAGCTGCCCACTGAAACCTGTTCAGCTCTTTTACTTCATCATTTCCCCCAATAACTTTAGCTACTGTATGTTCAAGAGCAAGATTGAGTCTCTTCTGACATCCATTTTAATCTTTTCTTTCTTTCCTGTCTTTTTAATGACTTTTTGCTTTCTTCATGTATGATGTCCTTGATGTCATCCCACAACTCATCTGGTCTTCAGTCATTAGCGTTCAGTGTATCAAATCTATCCTTGATATGGTCTCTAAATTCAGATGGCATATACTCAACATCATACTTTGGCTCTCATGGACTTGTCCTAATTTTCTTCAGCTTCAACTTGAACTTTGATGGTCTGTTCTACAGTGTCATGGATTGAATTGTGTCCCCCCAAAATATCTGTCAACTTGGCTTGGTCATGATTCCCAGTATTGTATGATTGTCTACCATTTTATCATCTGATGTGATTTCCCTATGTGTTGTAAACTCTATCACTATGATGTAATAAGATTGATTAGTGGCAGTTATATTGATGAGGTCTACAAGATTAGGTAATGTCTTAAGCCAATGTCTTTTGAGATATAAAAGAGAGAAGCAAGCAGAGAGACGTGGGAACCTTATACCACCAAGAAAGCAGTGCCAGGAGCACAGCGTGTCCTTTGGACCTGAGGTTCCTGGGCAGAAAAGCTCCTAAACCAAGGGAAGATTGATGACATGGAGCTTCCTCCAGAGCCTACAGAGAAAGTGTTCCCCTGGAGCTGATGCCCTGAATTTGGACTTGTAGCCTACTGGACTGTGAGAGAATAAATTTCTCTGTTAAAGCCATCCACTTATGGTATTTCTGTTATAGCAGCACTAGATAACCAAGACACGCAGTCAACCTCTGGCCTTGTTCTGACTGATGATATCAAGCTTCTCCAACATCTCTTTCCACAGATGTAGTCAATTTGATTTCTGTGTATTCCATCCAGTGAGGTCCACATGTATAGTCACCGTCTATGTTGTTGAAAAAAGGTATTTGCAATGAAGAAGTTGTTGGTCTTGCAAAATTCTATCATGCGATCTCCAGCATTGTTTCTATCACAAAGGCCCTATTTTCTGACTAATGGTCCTTCTTCTTTGTTGCCAACTTTTGCATTCTATTTACCAGTACTTATCAATGCATCTTGAGTATATGTTTGATCAGTTTCAGACTGCAGAAGATTGGTTGGTAACAGTCTTCAAGTTCTTCATTTTGGCATTAGTGGTTGCTACGTAAATTTAAATAATAGTCATAGTAACTGTTCTTCCTTGTAAGCGTGTGGATATTATCCTATCACTGATAGCACTATACTTCAGGATAGATCTTGAAATGTTCTTTTTGATGATGAACACAATGCCATTCCTCTTCAAGTTGTCATTCCTGGCATAGTATACCATATCATTGTCCTATTCAGAATGGTCAGTACCAGTCCAATTCAGCTCACTAATGCCTAGGATATTGATGTTTACGTGTTTCATTTCATTTTCGACAACTTCCAATTTTCCTGGATTCATACTTCATACATTCCATGTTCCAATTATTAATGGATGTTTGCAGCTGTTTTTTCTCATTTTGAGTCGTGCCACATCAGCAAATGAAGGTCCTGAAAGCTTTACTCCATCCATGTCTTTAAGGTTGACTCTACTTTGAGGAGGCAGCTCTTCCCCAGTCATATTTTTGAGTGCCTTCCAACCTAAGGGGCTTATCTTCAGCACTATATCAGACAATGTTCGCTGCTATTCATAAGGTTTTCACTGGCCAGTTTTTTAGTAGATCGCCAGATCCTTCTTCCTAGTCTGTCTTAGTCTGAAAGCTCAGCTGAAACCTGTCTACCATGGGTGACCTTGCTGGTATTTACAAAGAGAAAGAGGGAGAGAGGGAGGGAGATATATTTCAGGGGATTGGCTCAAGCAATTGTAGGGGGCTGGCAAGTTCAAGGAACCCTGGTGGCACAGTGGTTAAGAGCTCGGCTGCTAACCGAAAGGTCAGCAGTTTGAATCTATCAGCTACTCCGTGGAAACCCTATGAGGCAGTTCTACTCTGTCCTATGGAATTGCTATGAGTCAGAATTGACTTGACGGCAACAGATTTTTTAGTTTGGTAAGTTCAAAATCTGTAGGTCAGGTGGCAGACTGGAGGCTTCTGCTGGCTTGCACTCCATGATCCATAGGTCAGGTGACAGAGAGACTGCAGAGCTGAGAGAGAGAGCAACTTCGGCCAAAATATCTGTTTTATAGTCTGTCAGATCACACCCTAAGGAAATTCCCCTTTCAACTAACTGATTGATTACATTACATTAGATAGGAGCCCTGGTGGTGCAAATGTTAAGCACTCAACTGCTAACAGAAAGGTTGGTGGTTTGAACGTACCCAGCGGCTCCACAGGCGAAAGACCTGGAGATCTGTTCCCGTAAAGATTACAGCCTAGAAAACCCTATGGGGCAGTTCTACTCTGTCACATGGGGTCACTATGAGTTGATTTTTGACTCAATAGCACACAACAACAACATTACATTAGATTACATTATTGGAGGTGATTGCATTACATTATATAATGAAACAGCAACTTATCTAGTGTTTGGCATAACCACTGGGAACTATAGCCTAGCCAAATTAACATAATATTAACCATCACAGGTGGGTTCCTTTTATGGTGGGATCTACTTCCTTTCCTGCCAGAGTCACTCAGCCATCACCACAGCTGGTATTTGCTCCTCTCAGGGAAGTGGTTTCCAGTGACGCTCCATTTCTCCTGGTGTATTCTGACTTGCCCTCTTTTCTAATGACTCAAAAATGTTTGGCTATAGGATGTGACCCAGGTTCTAAGGTGATGCTGCACTTCCCCTGGAAGAATCCGGCTTATGGATGGCTGATGTCTCCAGCATAAATTTGGTATCAAGCATCAGAATATCCATAAGCAGATAAATAACAAATGGGGAAATGATATAGTCATTTAAATGGGAACAAATTCCCAAAATATCTTCTTGTTATCACATTGATGAATCAGACTCCAGAGTTCTCAGGGAATATATCAAAATAGCTAATTAAAGTTTTTAAGATGATGGAAAGAGATTAATATTAAATGAGGTGGAGCAATAGAGGGAATACAACACTTGGTTGGAAGGGCAGAAGGAGAGAAAAGGAAGGAAACCCAAGTAAACTAAGAAATGATTGTCAAGTGCATTCCAGGCTGATAAGTATGTTCCCAAACAGGGAAGAAAGAGCATCCTATAGCAAGTCCTGCCTCAACCTGAGGATCTATGACTCATTGGAAACATTACCAGAAAAATCAGTTGTCATCGATTCTGACTCACGGTGACCCCATGTATATCAGAGTAGAGCTGTGCTCCATAAGGGTTTTCAGTGGCTGATTTTTTGGAAATAGAGCGCTACTCCTTTCTCCCGAGCAGGGCTTAGAACCAGTGCTAAACGGTTCAATCGTGGCTGACAGAAACAAGGCAAGGCTTCGAACCGGTTTTAAATAGTTCAGTCATGGCCAACAGAAACATGGGCAGCGTATGCATTGCATAGCAACCAAATGTCTTGCACAACATTCTGACCTGAGTGGGAAACAGGCAGTGATGCCCTGCTCATATATGGTGGCTGACTGCGCCGCTTTGAATGTGTGTCCTTCTCCACAGTGCTGCCGATAACCCAGGACTGTACAGAAGGACACACATTCAAGCACGTGGTCAGTGGCCATCTTTCAGTGGGGCACCACTGCCTGTTTCCTACTTAGGTCAAAAGATTTGGCTTGGTACAAGAGATTTGGCTGCTGTGCAATGCGTACACTGCCCGTGTTTCCACCGGCTGTGACTGAACCGTTCGGAACCAGTTTGAAGTTCTACTTCTGAGGCACCTCTGGATGGACTCAAACTGCCAACCTTTCAGTTAGCAGATGAGCACGTTACTATTTGCATCACCCAGAGACACCACTGGAAACATTCCACGTTATAAGCAGGAAACATCATCATCCTCCCATCTTAGCTCTGGAATGTGTTATATTTGTTTAGCTTTACACAACTCCTATCTCCTGATAGAACAAGCTAAGTCCAAAAAGAATGCCAATCGAGGATTTTTATATTGGACTTCCATCCATATTGACAGAATCCATTGCTTGTCCAATTTGGCTCACACTGTATCTGTCAGAAATAAAGAGCCCGAAGAAGAGGCTTAGGTGAGGTTTCCTTTACATTTGTGTTTTTGTTTGTGTATTGTCCCACCCCATCTTCACTTCTAGAGGTTGACATCCAACGAGAACAGGTTCTTGGCATCTTGGCTTTATCTGAAGCTCAAGTCCGATGACCTCTTCCACTTTGCTTGATCTTCTTGTGAGCCTCTGGACTCCCTTCCTCAAGGTCTATCGGGCTCTATCTAGTCCTTTCCCCTTAGCCCTGAACCCTAATGCAGAGATTCACCAGGAATGCACATTCTCAGGCCCCTTCCACGACCTACAAAATCAGAGACTGTGTGTGTGGAGGGAGGCAGCCCCCAGAATCCAGGTGAGTCTAAAGCATCACCCTTGGTGCTGGCCAGGGTTTTCCTGCTGGGTTAAGACCAACACTCTCCTCCCAAATCCCATTTGCTTCATCTGCTCTGAATAACAACACCACACAATTCAGAATGGCCTCAGGCACTAACCCACACCAGGGGCTTCTCTCAGGCTAGTCCCAGCTCACAGGGCAGGGTTGGACATCCAGCACCTGAATGTAGCATTTAGGATACACCAACAAAAAGTCACACACTAGGAGGTTAAATACAGTTTTCATTGGTTCTGTATTTATATTTATGCATGTGAAAGTTGAGCAATGGAAAAGGAAGACAAAAAAAGAACGGACGCATTCAAATTCTGGTGTTGCCAAAGAATATTGAATATACTGTGGACTGCCAGAAGAATGAACAAATCAATCTTAGAAGAAATACTACCAGAAAGTTCCTTACAAGTCAGGATGGTGAGACCTTGTCTTGCTTACTTTGGACATGTCATTAGGAAAGACCAATCGCTAGTAAAGTAGAGGGTCAAACCCTCAATGAGATGGATTGACTCAATAGTCTCAGCAATGGACTCAAACATACCAATGATCATGAAAATGGCGCAGGACTGGGCAACGTTTTGTTCTGCTCTGCATAAGGCTACCATGAGTTGGAGCTGACTCAATGGTAACTAACAACAACAATCACCCTATGAGGTTAGATACAGTGTTCCTTGCGTCTATATTTACACCAAGGGCTAGGGAAGTTGAACTCCCGCAAAATGTGTAATTTTTGCAATTCTGACTTCTTTTACAGAGATCAGCCTATCCTTGGGAGATGCCAGGCTGAGGCTCTGGCTAGAAAAGGCCCCGTCTAGGGTTATGAAATAATGACACGATTCCTTCACGAGCAGGGAAGAAGCTTTTGAATGTCTGCTGATAAGTCCGTTTCTACTGAGCAGAAATCTTCTTTGCAATATCCTATGATTTTTTTTTTCTTTCTGTTTATCCTTCAGAGAAGAACAATCCTTTCTCGTTCAGTCATTCCAGGACACAGAGTGGAACAATATGACAAACTGAATGACGAGGGTGGAAACAAAGGATTCACGTTCAGAATATATAAAAGAACTATAAATTAAAAAAGAAAAAGGTGGACAACCCAAGAGCAAACGGAATAATTGATTGACGAGGAAATACAAATGGATGATAGATATATTAAAAGCTGTTTAACTTTATTAGTAATCAGAGAAATGCAAGTTAAAAACATAACATACTATTTTTCATTTATCAAGTTGGAAAAAAATTTAATGTTTGATAGTATCAAAGGTTGGAAAGAATGTGGCAAGAAAAGGCCTTCTATATTGGTACAGCCCACCACCCATCTGTCAGTTGGTCATACTGTGGTGGCTTGTGTGTTGCTATAATGCTGGAAGCTATGCCACTGGTACTTCAGATAGCAGCAGGGTCACCCATGGTGGACAGGTTTCAGTGGAGCTTCTAGACTAAGATAGACTAGGAAGAAAAGCCTGGTGATCTACTTCTGAAAATTAGCCAATGGAAACCTTTGGACTGCAACAGAATATTGTCTGATGTAGTAGTGGTGGAAGATGAGCCTCCCAGGTTGGAAGGCACTTAAAATACACAGTGACCACAACAATGGACTCAAGCATACCAATGATCATGAAGATGGTGCAGGACCAGGCAATATTTCATTCTGTTGTACATGGGGTCGCCATGAGTTGGAGTCAACAGGACGGCAACCAACAACAACAACATCTTGTACAGCAACTTTTAAAGGTGATAAGATGATATCTATTAAAACTTAAAATGTGCATACCCTACAATTTAGCAATTCCACTTCCGTGGATCTCCTCTACAGAAACTCTCACTCATGTGTACATGGAGGCAAGAACAAGCATATTCCCTGCAGGATTTTTATAAAAGGAAAAAAACACTAGAGCCAATGTCCACCAACAGGAAAATGACTAAGTAGAATCTATTATATCCTTAACCTGGAATCTATGCCATGGTTTAAGCTCCCTGAGAGGCACAGATGGTTTGCTACTAACCTAAATGTTGGTGGTTCAAACCTACCCAGTGGCACCCTGGAAGAAAGGCCTGGCGATCTGCTTCTGTAAAGATTATAGCCAAGAAATCTCCATGCAGCAGTTCTACTCTGTAACTCATGGAATTTCCATGAGTCGGAATCAACTTGACAGTAACGAGTTTGGTTTTATGCCATAGTTTAAGAGATATATACTGACAGATTGTTGAGTGAAGAAAAAAAAAAGCTGCAAATGTTAAGTGAGTATGCTCTTATTTATGGAAAAAGGAAAAAAAAAAAAAACACTCCACAGCATAATACTATTTCTTTTTCTGGTATTATGCATAGAAAAGATTCTGGAAGGATCTGTACTAAAGTGGTGACAGTGGTTAGCTCTGGAGAGACCCAGGGTTGGCAAGCAGATGAGGACGATGAGGTAGATGTGCACATATCAACCTAGCTAATTCTTGAAAGCACAGATAAGTAAAAAAAAAAAAAAATTAAGGAACAGAATGAAATATATCTTGTCAATTTTGTTTACTGTTATATCCTTGTGCAGAGAATAGTACCTGGCACATAGCACATGCTCAATAAATATTTGATAAAGGAATGAAAAAAAAACCTGACAATATCATTTATACACATTAAAAAATAAACCAAGCCAAACCAGTTGCCATTGGGTTGATTCCAGCTCAGGGTGACCCTATGTGTGTCAGAATAAAACTGTGTGCCCCATAGTGTTTTCAATGGCTGTGATCTTTTGGAAGTAGATATCCAGGCCTTTCTTCCAAGGTGCCTCTGAGTGGATTTGAACCACCAACCTTTCAGTTAGCAGCCAAGTGCATTAACTGTTTGTGCCACCCAGGGACTCCACATTAAAAATACACCCACTCAAAACAAAAACACAAACTTTGCACCAAAAGAGGCACATTAAAATCCTTTGAGCGATTGCCTATAGGGATGGAGATAGAACAGGAGTGGGGAATAGGGAGAAAAGGGAAAAATAAAATTAATTAAATAAGAGAGAGACTAAATTGATGTTGTGCCATGAACTGAGGAATGTAATTTATTCAACTCTCTGATGCACAGAAAGGAACAGACAAACCAAGGTGTCTCTGAGCTGCATGGAAATTAAGGACCCTTCAGAGGGCAAACACTCAGTGTGAGCAGTAATCCAGAGAGTTAGGAGATTGCTGAGCTGGCTGCATTCCTGACAGCGTCTGCCCAAGCCTGGTGACTGTAAACCGAGGGATACTGGGGACAGGAGGCAAAGGCTTTGGACCACACACGATGGGGGTCTAAAAGCTAGTTCTACATAAAGGTGGAATCCTAAGGGGCAGAAAGAATGTTTGTGAGATTCATCCATCTTGTTAGTCCATCATTAGTTCATTTTATTTTATTGTTAAGCAGTATTTCTTCGTATAAATTTACCACAATTTAGTTTATCCATTCTCTTGTTGATGGGCATTTGGGTTATTTCCAATTTTTGGCTATTGTGATTAAGGCTGCTATGAACAATCTTGTACACATCATTTTATGAACATACGTTTTTACTTCTCTTGGGAAAATAACCTAGGAGAAGAATGGCTGGGTCTTATGTTAAGTGCATGTTTTCCAACATGGCTGTAACATTTGACATTCCCACTGGGAATGTATGAGAGTCCCATTTACCTTACTCCTTGTCTACACTTGGTATTGTCAATCTTTTAAATGTTAGCCATTTCAGTGAGAGGTGGATAACTCATGTCTGTTTCTCTGTTTTAATTTGCAGTTTCTCTGGGACAAATGTTTCATGCCTTTACATGAGCTTATTGACCAATTGTCTATTTTCTTTTGATAAGTGGCCAAGCATTGTGCATATTCCTTACTGGGTTGTTTGTCTTTATATTATTGAGTTATAGGTGTTCTTTATATATTCTGTGTACAAGTCTTTTCACATCTATAGCTATGCATATTGCTGTTGTTAGCTGCCATCTAGTTGATTCAGACTCATGATGACCCTATGTGTGCAGAGAACTGCTCCATATGATTTTCAAGGGTGTGATCTTTTGAAAGCAGATTTCCAGGCTCTTCTTCTGAGGCACCTCTGGTTGGCTTTGAATTACCAACCTTTCAGCTAGTAGTCAAGTGCTTAACCATTGTGCAACCCAGGGGTTCATTCTCTCTCTTTCTCTGTATAATATATGTGTGTGTGTGTGTGTGTGTGTGTGTGTATGTATGTATATATATATACACACATACACACATGCATATATATGTTCTCCTAACTGTGGTTTACTTTTCATATCCCTGGTGGTTCCTTTTAAAGAGCAGAAGTTTTAAATTTTGATGAAGTCCACGTAAAAAGACCAGACTTAATGGTCTGACTGAGACTAGAGGAACCCCTGAAGCCATGGCCCCCAGATGCTGTATTAACCCATAACTAAAACTATTCCTGAAGCTCACTCTTCAGACAAAGATTGGACTGGACTATAAAACATAAAATAATACTTGTGAGGAGTGTGCTTCTTAGTTTAAGCAGATACACAAGATCAAATGGGCATCTCCTGTCTGGAGGCAAGATGAGAAGGCAGGAAGGGATAGGAGCTGGTTAGATGGACACGGGAAACCCAGGGTGGAAAGGGGGAGTGTGCTGTCACATTATAGGGATTGCAACTTGTGTCACATGACAATATGTGTATAAATTAGGTTAACTTGAGCTGTAAACTTTCCCCTAAAGTACAATAAAAAATTTTTTTTGATGAAATCCAATGTATCAATTTTTAAAAATTGTTAGTGCTTTTTTTTGTCCATGAAACTTTTGCCTACCTCCAGGTTTTGAAGACATTTTCCTGTTTTCTTCTAGATTCTTTATAGTTTTAGCCTTTTGGTTCTATGAACCATACTCATTTGAGTTTTTTTGTTAGAGTATGAGGTAGGGGTCAAACAGATGGTAGAATGTGAAATTAAATTTTGATCCTTAATATTTGCTTGAAAAGGAGTTCCACGAATCATGGACTAGCAAAAAACACATCAAACCCATGAGAGTGGTTTTCTCTGAAGAGGCAAGGAGGAGAGATGGATCGAAAGGGCATATGAGAGGATATCAACTAAGTGTGCAATGTTCTATTTATTTTAAGGGGAAAGAAAATGTCTGAAGGAATCATGGCAAGGTGTTGAAGCTTTCTGGTCTGCATAGTGGCTATGCTGGTGTTTGCTGTAAAGGTCCTGTTCCTTTTCATAATCAAGAACAAGAAAAAATTAAACTATGGTACAGCAATAGAAAAGTTACTTTGAACAGTGAAGATTGGAAGTTTCCTGCCAGACAACGCAATTAAATACAGGAGAAATTGCCAAATCTCTCTAGAAAGATCACACAATTTTCAAAATTGGCAAGGCTACGTGGCTGATTCATTTGATGTGAATGTCTGTCACTCAGAGAGAGCTATCTGTCATGAGCTTCAGGCTCATTTTCCAAGATAAAATATTTCATTTTAAGCTAAACATAATTTAATTAAGCAAGGAAAAGAAACAATGGCTTCTCCTAAATAGAAAAAGCACAAAGCCTCAGAATTCTTTGATACACCTCAAAATTATACTGTAATTCAAAACGATGCTAACAGTCAAGACAAGAGGTATGTATTGTAGACAGCTGTGTGTTGTCCTGAGGGTCTCTGTAACTAACTGCTGATGACAGAAAGTGATTTAGAACATGCTTCATGCTAAATGTTGATTGCAGTTGAAATTCAAACTTTGTGATAATAAAGAAGAAAGTGATATATAATTGTATGCATCAATGTATACCATTATAAATTAATTAGAAACAAATATGTGCTCTATTGTTGTGCATTATACATGAAGTCTTCTATAATGTAGGAGCCTCTGGGTGGTGCAAACAGTTAAGCGTGTGGCTACTGACTGAAAGGTTAGCAGTTCAAACTCATCCAGAGGCGCCTCGGAAGACAGGCCTAGCAATCTGCCCCTGAAAGGTCACAGCTATGAATATACCCTACGGAGCAGTTCTACACTACATCACACGTTGCCATGAGTTGGAATTGACTCGACCGCAACTGGTTTTTTTGTTTTTATAATGTACTACACTAGAACACATATTTATTTTGAATTAATTAATGCATTTGAATTGTGGTGTTGGCAAAGAATATTGAATATACCGTGGACTGCCAAAAAAAAAAGGAACAAATTGGTCTTAGAATAAATACAACCAGAATGTTCCTTAGAAGCAAGGATGGCATGACTTTGACTCACTTACTTGGGATGTATCATCAGGAAATACCAGTCTCTAGAAAAGGTCATCATGGTTGGGAGGGTCAGCAAAAAATGAGGAAACCCCTCAATGAGATGGACTGACATAATAGCAACAATGGACTCAAACATCCGATGATGATGAAGATGGTGCAGGACCGGGCAACGTTTTGTTCTGTTATACGTAAAGTCGCCATGAGTCAGAGCCAACTCTACGGCAACTAACAATGACCACAAAGTGTAGTGCGGCTACCCAAAGTGTGGTTTGTGACCAGCAGCATCAGCATCACTGGAGGTGCAGCCCAGGAATCTGTTTCCTCTAGGCAAGTCTCTTGCTAATGTTGGAGAATTACTGCTCTAGTAGAAATTTGACGGTTTCTTTTTTATATGCACAGATCCTGAAGTTCTTTCCATGTCTGGAAGGAAGCAAGCCTTGGGAAGCATTGCCCTCCTCTTCTTAGAAGCCCCAAAGACCATACACATCCCTAACCTTCCCTGCAACTGGGATTTGGGCATGTGACCTAGGCTTGTCCAATCAGATGGACCCACGCAGATTCAACCTGAAGCTAGTACTGCAGAGAAGGCATTCGTGCATTATCATCCTGACCCTGGGCAGCAGTGGGTACCTGATGGGCACTCAGAGTCCAGTGGGGGCAGCAGAGGTCTCGCTGGAGAAACTCTGTGGCAGGATTTAGACTCTGGTGCTAGCTACATAGCCTCACTTATTTCCTTTGCCTTTCCCATACCTGGCCTCCCAGCCTTCCTATGAATTCTATAAGCTACCCAGTATCTTTAGAATAAATTTCTTTTCAGCTTAAAGTAGTCAGAGTTGATTTCTGTGGCTGTCAATAAGCATCCTGATTGCATGTACATTTAATGTAGTGCATATTGTTGTTTAGTTTTGGTTTTGCTCCAAAGGCTCTTTAAATTGGTGGTGAGTCAAAGAAATTTTAAGAAGTTATGTATATGAACATATACATGTCTCTATGTGTGGACAAAATGTCTGGAAAAAATAGACCACTTAATTTATTTTGTATTTTCCACTTTTCTGACTTTTTATACTTGTTTCCCCATGAATATACATTAATGTTGATGTAAAACATTATAATGACCTTAACTTTTGATAGGATCATGGTATGTGTGTGTGAATCATAAATCTGTTAAGGCTTACGTGTAGAAACCATATGTTATTCTACCCAACCATTCTTCTTAAAATAAAAAGTCAGAAATTCGAACAAAGATTTATGTCTGAGAAAGAGCACTCCAAAAAACTTAAGGCCCTTCACAGGACTGAAGCTTCTGGCTAAGCTGTGGGCCAAATTCCATTTTCTTACTCAGACTTACTTCTGCTTCATATGTGACAGGACGGAAAATTTTACAAACCAGCGTGCAGATTAGAATTCGGTTATGCTGAGGAATGTGGTTTTGTCAGGCTCCCAGTATGCACAGGTGTTAAGCATGTGACTTTAGTGGTTAAGCTGATTCTCAGAAGATGCCACCTTCACTCCCCCTGAAAAATGTTTTTCTAACCTCCTTAGAATACTTTGTATTTTTCCATAACTTTGTTCAGCCTAAATCCAAGGGGGATCTAACCCCCGTTAAGACTTATGGTCAGCCAGCTGCCAACTCTGTAAGTATCCACCAATCAAACACTGTTCCCTTGTTACTGGCTCCTTGCAGTTTTTGCCTTTATTAACCTCTGTGAATGAAGAGCCCCTCAGAGCACTGTGTCATGAGTTTCTTGACTCTGTGTCTCCCCAGTTTTTTAATTGTTTTTTTCACTCAATAAACCTCTTTGCTTTTACTTTGAGCAGAACTTTGTGATTATTTGTATTATAGCATATTTGGTGACAGCAGTGGGATTTGAAGGCATCATACCTCTAACGACCCCAGAGAACCGTGGACTCAGAGTATCAGCCATGCTAAAGCCCCTTGAGCTGAATCGGTCTTTGGGGGTTGTTTCTATGTAAGCACTTTCAAGCTGGTACTCTGCTTTCTCTTTGCATTGAGGTGCTCCGAGGTTTATTAATAGCTCCTTTCTATTTTCTGTTCACTAGTTCTGTTCCCAGTTGAACAAACAAAAGGCCTGTAAAGGGTTGTGGTTTCATTCTGGCCGCTGTGGCATTAGTCTGGCCATGAGAAACCTCTAGAGCAGCTTACAAAAAAAAAAAAAAAAAAAATGTATATCCCACCGTGCGTACTTACTATCTTTGTGAGAGAAAGATAAGGACTACCTCTGAGAGACAAAGGTAAGGAAGACCGGGAACTGTGCACAGGGCTATCTTTAAGAAAGAAAGATAGAGTAAAGGATGAATACCCTATATGGAGAAATGGTGAAGGACCCATATGGAGAACTTTTAATATGTCTATACTAAATTTTTTTTCCTGCACAATAAACTGGAAAAGAGAAGTTCCCATATGAAACAACAAAATGGGATTGTTGTTTTATTAGCACAGGAGGTGTCCAAAAGACAACAGGAGAGTAAAATCTCCTTGTACAAATTCAATCTTGAGATTTACTAAACTACATAAAAATTTACCATCTAAGGTGTCTGTCACTTATCCTTCTGTCTCTCCCACCAACTTGTTTTTCTAGCCAAAAGCGGCTGGAAAAGTTACTTTCAATTTTCTAATGCACGAAGATCTTGCCATGTGTCTTCTAGTCTCCAAGGCAATTTTTAAAAACCACTTCCAAGACCAATGGAACAGAATTGAGAACCCAGATGTAAATCCATCCACGTATGGATGGACAGCTGATCTTCAACAAAGGGTCAAAGTCCATTAAATGGGAAAGAGACAGTCTCTTTAACAAATAGTGCTGGCAAAACTGGATGTCCACCTACAGAAAAATGAAGCAGGACCCATACCTCACACCATACACAAAAACTAACTCAAAATGGATCAAAGACCTAAATATAAAACCTAGAACTATAAAGATCATGGAAGAAAAAATAGCGACAATGCTGGAGCCCTAACATATGGCATAAGTAGAATACCAAACATAACTAAAAATGCACAAATAGCAGAAGATGAACTAGATAAATGGGACATCCTAAAAATTAAACACTTATGCTCATCAAAAGACTTCTCCAAAAGAGTAAAAAGAGAACCTACAGACTGGGAAAAAAAAATTGGCTATGACATATCCAACAAGGGTCTAATCTCTAAAATGTATAGAAAACTTCAACACCTCAACAACAAAAAGACAAACAATCCAATTAAAAAATTAGCAAAGGACATGAACAGACATTTCACCAAAGAAGACATTCAGGTGGCTAACAAACACATGAAGAAATTCCTGCAATCACTAGCCATTAGAAACATGCAAATCAAAACTACAACGGGATGACATCTCACCCTGACAATAATGGCACTAATCAAAAAAAAAAAAAAAAAAAAACAGAAAATAACAAATATTGGCAAGGTTGTGGAGAGACTGGAACACTTATATGCTACTGGTGGGAATGTAAAATGGTACAACCACTGTGGAAAATGGTAAATGGTATTATGCTTCCTTAAACAGCTAGAAATACAATATGATCCAGCAATCACACTCCTTGGTATATAGCCTAAAGAAATAAGAACCATCACACAAACAGACATATGCACACCCATGCTCATTGCAGAATTATTCTCAATAGCAAAAAGATGGAAGCAACCTAAGTGTCCATCAATGGATGAATGGATAAACAAACTGTGGTACATACACACAATGGAATATTATGCAACGATAAAGAATAATGATGAATCCGTGAAACATCTCACAGTATGGATAAATTTGGGGGACATTGTGTTGAGTGAAATTAAGTCAATCACAAAAGGACAAGTATCATAAGAGACCCTACTATTATTAAAAAAAGAAAAGAAAAGAAAAGTTTTACACACAGGGGAAAAAAACAAACTTTGATGGTTACCAGGGAGGGGAGGAGGGAGGAGGGAAAACTAGATAGAAGATATGTGTTAATATTGGTGAAGGGAAAGGCAACACACAATATGGGGGAAGTCAGCACAATATAACCAAGGCAAAAGAAGACACTGAGAGGAATGCAAGAATGAAGTGCAACTACGGTAATTACTATAACATAGACAATCCTACAACAATAGTATTCACAAACAATAATTTATGAATGGATACATAGGTAGGTATGCTAAAGAGGTGTTGGAGGGTATAAGGGAGCACATCTACCTGCTATATCTGTGGATATTTCTACATATATAATTGCAGGTGCTGCATGTATATTAATATAGACAATAGAGCACATAAGGGGTACAGTCATAGAAACTTCTTAGACATAACCAAACAGCTCACCAGGACTAACTGCCTAGGCTCAAAGGCAAAGAATCATAGATTCCGGGGACATCTACGTCAATTGGCACAACACAGTTCATAAAGACAATATTCTGCATCCTACATTGGCGAGTAGCATCTTAAGTCTTAAAAGCTTGTGAGCAGCCATCTAAGATACAACTAATGGTCTCTTCTGTCTAGGGCAAAGGAAATTGAAGAAAACCAGAGAATCAAGGGAACAAATCACCACATGAACCACAGCCTATATGACCTGAGACCAGAAGAGGTAGATGATTTTTGTCTCGTTTCATGTCTAAGTTTTGTTTTGTCTCAGAAAGTCATGAATTGAACTTTCAACAACACAAATTAGTCTGTTTGAAAAGTATACTCAAAAAGAATGGATAGTTTATTTAATTAGTATAACAAAGCCTTAAAAAAACAATTTTTTTAAAGACTTCTCTAAAGGAGCCTATAAAGCATGCAAAAAAGAAAGAGTTATGAAAATATAATAATCTCCTACCTCTGCAGGGTATTATTAAACTAGATTATAATATTTTTTCAAAGAAGTTACTCTGATTGGTTTAATAATAAATAAGCGTTATATAAATTAAATAGTCTTAATATTCCTATGAATCAGTGAAATAAATTTGTTCTGACAAAAGTTTTTGTGTATGTCTATTTTAAAAACAAATCTAAAGTTAGATTAAGAAAATGTAAGAAATAATAAAGGTTTAAAATAGAAATATAGACTATTTAGACAAACTTTACTCCAACAATAATTATGTTCTATAGTATGTAGACTTAAATTGATTTCCAAGATTTTTGGGTAACTTACTGATAGTAAATTAAATTAATAAATATTCATCATAATTGAAATTTATAGGCTCTTTTTATCCCACAGAGAAAG
>NW_004444013.1:7823127-7846243 GCF_000243295.1 Trichechus manatus latirostris
TCCTTTGGACTGGGGTCCCTGCGCCGAGAAGCTCCTAGTCTGGGGGAACACTGATGAGAAGGCCGAGAGAGAGAAAGCCTTCCCCTGGAGCTGACACCTTGAATTTGGGCTTTTAGCCTGCTTTGACTGTGAGGAAATAAACTTCTCTCGTTAAAACCATCCACTTGTGGTATTTCTGTTATGGTGGCACTAGATGACTAAGACAGTTACAAATTACTTAAGTCATGTTGTCAAATCAAGAAAAATGCCAAATTTCCTTTCAGTTAAAATTTATATGTCAACAATGCTTATAATATTTATGTCATAATTTTATTATTTCAATTGCTGACTTGATTGCAACTTTGTTTCCTTTGACTCTAGCATCATCAAAGCAAATAGTTTTAATAAAAAGTTCACATTGTTTATTCATAGAGTTTTTATTACTATTCAAATATTTAGGGACTTGATAATTTTGGTATATTCTTAATATGTCCTATTTAGTATTATGTCTCAAAATTATTATGTGTTATATTTGAAACTCTTTGAAAATAAGGTTAATAATTTTATATAGAAATTTTTTTATCTAAAGTTTGTATCATTTTTATTTGACTTTATTTGGCTCTGCATACCCTTTGTAGTTAATTCCCTTTGAGTCTTTCACTTTAAGAATTATAAGTTGACCATACCCATTTTTAAGTTTGTCATTTACAGATAAGTTTCTACTGTGCTGACTTGCTAAAAATGTTTGACGAAAATATTTCAACAAAAAGGACTATGATATCTCAAACATGTATATAATTGAACTGAATCAAGATTTCTAGAACCCTCACCCCAAGGTTATGACCCCTGGACACCTTTATAGCTCAGTAATGAAGTAACTCCTGAGGTTCACCCTTTAGCCAAAGATTAGACAGGCCCATAAAGCAAAATGAGACTAAATGGGCACGCCAGCCCAGGGGCAAGGACGAAAAGGCAGGAGGGGACAGGAAAGCTGGTAATGGGGAACCCAAGTTCAAGAAGGGAAGAGTGTTGACGTGTCGTGGGGTTGGCAACCAATAAAAAAAAGAAAAAAATATTTCTAGAACCCTCATGTAGAAACTGATGAAATTGTCAGACTGCTGTCAATGCAAACTTACATGAAACCAAAATTAACTTCAAAAGACTGAGTAAACTAGAAGAATTACTATAAGATTTTTATGAAAATATTGCTATGTTAAATGTTCTATAGAAAACCATTTTGTTGTCCTTTCCTTCTTTTAATATAAGAATCATTTATTTTAGTAACTAATCATATTATGTTAACTGCAGAATATCCTGCAGATTGGAAGATGTTATGGCACATGTCAAAGTTCAGGCTAAATATATTCAGAATAATTTAAATGATTCCACCTGTGGACTCCAAAAAATTAGTAAGGAGATGACTATGATGAAAGAAATAGATCTTCAAAATCGGATGGCCCTTGACATCCTTACTACTGCACAGAGAGGCACCTATGCCATTAGTGAAACTAATTGCTAATGCTTGACTTTAACAATCCTGTTGCTACCTTAACTAGTATTTTTCTCTATTTTTAAAACCTTTCTCATTGCTTCTATTGTTACAAAATGCTACACCTGCCATATGTATTCTACTGTAAAAGAATATTTTTCACAGGCTAAAGAAGCCTTTGATAGCCAGAAGTTAAAACCCCCAAATCTGCCTAATATTGCTCCAGGAGAATATATGTATTGGAAAAGGCATAAATTAAAAGGCTCCTTAAAAACTTGCCAGAAGGGACCATACTTAATTCAGCTGAAAAAGACTGTGGCCCTTGCTTGGACTGTCCAACCCACGGAGGGGCTCAAACTCAAATTCTGATGACCTGGAGATCAGAAGCAGATGACATCTTGAGTGGACAGCTTTTCCCAAGACCTTTGGACCAGGCCTGTATAACATGCAGCTCCTAACTAAGCCAGACTTTACTTAAATAAGTTTTACTATTGCTTGTTTGCATGTGGACAATCGATGTATTTTTTTTACAATTTTCTTTGCACTCATAGCCATTCTTTTTATAATTATCTTATTATATCATTTTGGTATAATCCTTTGCTTTATCATTTTATTTCTCCCCTGCAAATAAATGTTTTACCCAGTTATTATTTTGATATCTGACTTTGGTACATTATGAAGTTAGTATATGCCATTGCTAACACCTCTTATTTCTCCTGGATAAATACCACTAAAAAAGTAGAACAGGGCATAAGAAAAATTTGACAGAAGGCTACCTGGCTCCATATAGAAGATATGAGTTGATTCCGACTAATAGCAACCTTATAGCACAGAGTAGAACTGCCCCATAGGGTTTCCAAGGAGCGGCTGGTGGGTTCGAACCGCCAACCTTTTGGTTAGTAGCTGTAGCTCTTAACCACTGTGCCACCAGGGCTCCATATAGAAGATACTAACCTAATAATTGGTTTACAGCTCTATTGTAAAAACTGGGCTAGTTATACTCCTTCTTGTTGCCAGTCTCCTTTGCCTAGCCAAATGTTCTTTTTCTTATGTTACCCAGTTCTGTATCCAAGTGTTCACCCCCACTCATAGGCAATATGACAAGTACCTTGAACAGACCACCTACTGAGAAGGGTCTGACCTCACATCTTAGTTGAGAACCTTCTGCTTGTCAAGTTATTCCTTCTAATTTGGCCTTGCTCTGTTCGTGTCCCCAATACACATGATCACTGAAGCAGAGTATTCAAGCTCTGGCATGGTGAAGAGGCATAATTAAATGGTGCCTGGCTATCATTTTCAATGTGTAGCATCCGAGGTCTTAAAGACTTGTGAACAACAAGTGGCCAACTATGTCTCCATACAACAAAGTCCATGTAGAAGAAAATACTCTTAATTATGATCATCGAATTCCCAGAGGATTCATGATCAAAAGGGGGGAATAAGAGAATTAAAAAAAAAAAAATTAAAAAGCATAAGGCACTTGAGAAGACTGAGGCTTCTGGCTAAGCTGTAGGCCAAATTCCATTTTCTTACTTGGAGACTTACTTCTGCTTCATATGTGACAGGATGGAAAATTTTACAAAACATCGTGCAGATTGGAATTCAGTTATGCTGAGGAATGTGGTTTTGTCAGGCTCCCAGTATGCACAGATGTTAAGCATGTGACTTTAGTGGTTCAGCTGATTCTCAGAAGATGCCCCCTTTGCGCCCCCTTGAAAATGTTTTTCTAACCTCCTTACAATACGTTGTACTTTTCCATGACCTTGTTCAGCCTAAACATAAGGGTGATCTAAACCCCCTTATGAGTTACGGTCAGCCAGTTGCTAACTCTGTAAGTATTCACCAATCAAACACTGTAACCTTATTATCAGCTTCTTGTGGTTTTTGCCTTCATTAACCTCTGTGAATGAACAGTCCCTCAGAGAACTGTGTCACAAGTTCCTTGACTCTGTGTCTCCCCAGTTTGCAAACTGTCTTCTCATCTCACTCAATAAACCTCTTTGCTTTTACTTCCAGCAGAACTTTGTCATTATTTTCACTGTAACATGTCAAAGACGTGTTTTTAGTTATTTATAATTATTACAAATGGGAATGCATTAAATAATCTCACAAATGGGACGTAGCTAAATAAATTTTGGTGTAGCCATAATCTGGCCTCTTGTGTAGTGATGAAACATTAACTTTCTGAAGAAATGTTCATTACATGTTGTCCTGGGTTGAACTGTGTCCCTCAAAAATATGTGTCAACTTGGCTAAGCCATGATTCCCAGTATTGTGTGATTGTCCATCATTTTATCATCTGATATGATTTTTCTATTTGTTGTAAATCCTACCTCTATGATGTTAATAAGGCAAGATTAGAGGTAGTCACGTTAACAAAGCAGGACTCACTCTATAAGATTACGTTGTGTCTTAAGTCAATCTCTTTTGCGATATGAAAGAGAGAAGTGAGCAGAGAGATGGGGGAGTCCTCATACCACCAAGAAAGCAGCGCTGGGAGCAGAGAACATCCTGTGGACCTGGGGTCACTGCACCTGAGAAACTCCTCGACCAGGGGAATACTGATGACAAGGACCTTCCTCCAGAGCCGACAGAGAGGAAAAGACCTCCCCTGGAGCTGTCACCCTGAATTTGGACTTCTAGCCTACTAGACTGTGAGAGAATAAGCTTCTCTTTGTTGAAGCCATCCACTTGTGATATTTCTGTTATAGCAGCACTAGATAGCCAAAACACACGTCTTCATGCCTCTAGCACCATCAAAGCAAATGCCATATTGATCAGAGTTTAGAGTTTAATATAAGGAATCCAGAAGACACTTGTGAGATGGGAGTTTGGTCTGTGAATCAGAGAAATTTAATGGAGGAGGCTGAAAGTTCTGACTGGGGCTGCTGTTCATCCATCTGGCTGAGAGCTGCTGCCTTGGGCATTTCAGAGGGTTAAGCCTCTTAACTTTGCACTCATTTATTCCTTCCATTCTCATCTCCTCACTGACTTCTTCCCCCTTTCTCTCTGCCTGTTCTTTTGGCCGCATTCCCCAGGCTCCTTAATCAGGCCAGGAAGTTGAGGCTGCAGAGGTGGCAGGGGCTGATGGCTCCAGGCAAGGGCTCTGCACCCTTTCATTAATTTTAATATAAAGTAAATTATGTAATTTACTCCTTCCGTTGGGGAAGGACCCAAGGACCAAGCTATCTTTAACCAAGCTGTTTGATAAAAATAAAACAATAATTGTAAAAGGAGAGGGCATGCTAAGTAATAGCTAAGTAGTTTCTTAGATCAAAAAAAAAACAACAACAACCTCAATACACTTTCAGCTTCAGAGGCTCCAAAAAAGCACACAGATTCCTGGAAATCTTGCACATTCTGTGTTTCTATTATCAAAGAAGCAGGTCAAACAGCTGGGAGATCATGGCAGATAAGAAATCAAGCACCGATAAAAATGTTACAAAAGACTTAAGTGGAACAAGCTTTCCTGAAGCTCAGAGTGGCTGGGTTCTCCTCCTCAGGAGTCTTCTGTTTATCTTGTCTGTTTACCTCATGACACTGAGTGGGCTTTAACCTATTCTCTGTGTTGATGTCTTCATATCCGTCAGTGGTGATCATGAAAGGAAGGTTGGTGGGTTGTTCCAGTCAGCAGCTCCTATGAACGTTGATTTCTGCTTCAACCTCTGACTCTCAATTCACATCATGACCCTTGGCTATATTATTTTGAGACTCAAAGTGTGGACTCCTGTACTCCATACTCATCTGCTCTCCTGGTTCCTCCTCTCATCCCAAACTTGAAAGATTCTGTGCCCGTGCATGCCATCCAAGCAGTCATCACTCACGAACTGTCCTTCCTGGCACTGCCACATCAGTGCATTAGGATGAGTGAAAGATGGAATAACCAGCATCGCCAGTTCACCCTATTAAGCCCATGTTGCTACAATAGCAGTAGTTATGATTGCCCACATTAAATGGCAAGCTATTGTTAAACAGCAGTGTATCACCAAGTCAACATTTTGTTGCAAGCTTTTAAGGTCAAGCTTCCCTGAGTGACGCAAATGGTTAAGCACTCAACTGCTAACTGAAAGGTTGGAGGTTCGAACCCACCTAGAGGTGCCTCGGAAAAAAAGGCCTTGCAATCCACTTCTGAAAAGTCACAGCAATGAAAACCCTATGGAGCAAAGTTCTACTCAGATGCACACAGGGTCGCCATGAGTCAGAATCACCTGGATAACAATGGGCTCGGTTTTTGGACCACAGCCAAGACAGTTCCTGGGTGTTGAAAATGGTTAACACACTTGGATGTTAACTGAAAGGTTAGCCATATGAACTCACTCAGAGGTGCCTTGGAAGAAAGGCCTGGTGAACTACTTCTGAAAAAATCACACATTGAAAACCCTATGGAGCACATTTCTACCTTGGCTTGATGGCAACTGGTTAACTGAAAAATAGGAAATAAGTGGTAACGAAAGTCTTCAGAGCAGTGGGTATGGGTAGGAAGAAACTTGCAGAAGCACTCAGCTGACAGTGCCTAATGCTGGAGTGTCTGTGGTTCTCCTCACCAAAGCTACAGAAAACAGTGACTGAGGGGTTGATTATGGGCAGAGGACCATTCCACAGAGAGCTCTGTGCAGTCAGCATACCAACAGTAACAAAGGAAAATGTCTAATGCAAAGAAGCCTACATCATTAGATTAACACATGGTCCCCGTGGATCTTCAAAGAGGATCATTTGGGTCAGACACATAGACACAGAACAAGGAAAGAGCAGGCAGACCAGAACAGACACTCCTGACCCATCTCTCCAAGTTGATTCTGACTCACAGCAACCCCAATTGTGTCAGAGTAGAACTGTGCTCTGAAGGATCTTCTATGGCTGACTCTTTGGAAGTAGAGTGCCAGGCTTTTCTTCTGAGGCACCTCTGAGTGGACTGAAACCTCCAACCTTTCAGTCAGCAGCCGAGTGCATTAACCATTTGTACCACCCAGGGATTCCATCTCTCCAACAGGACTTCTCTAATACTTAGCGTGTGGAAGTGTGTGGTTAACACTGGAGCAGAAAGTCATTTTGCATGAACTAAGCAAACACATGCGCGTGCGCGCACACACACACACGTTTTGCTTATGCAAGCACAAGTTAGTCAGTACACACTCATCAGGCATCTGCTTGGCTTGGGCACCAAACTGGGTATGCGAGGAAGAAGCACAGGCTCCCTGCCTTTAAGAGACTTATTACTCTTCCCATGTATTGGAATCAGCTATTTACAGGCAGTCCCCAGGTTACAAATGTCTGACTTATGTATAACCCGTAGTTATGAACCAATGCCGTATTATATTACAAATTTGAGGTACATTCAATAGTTTGTAATAACAAATGGGTGCTACTTTTTGACAAGGATCAAAACATTGTTATTATTATTACTGTATTATAATGTTAAAGATGTTTTAGTGTATCTGGAAGTGTTTCTTTAATGTTTTTTATGCATACAAAGGTACACTATATACTATATACTAAGGCAAACATTTGACTAACTGACCTTAGATACAAACCATACCTAACTGTTCTGACTTACAGACAATTTCAACTTAAAGACAGACTTAGGAATGGAACTCCTTCGTAACCTGGGGACCACCTGTACTTAATTTTCTTGTGTTTATAAAATCTTTTTGAACCCATCAGGTATTATTTGATGGTGTCAAAGGAAAGTCACATCTGGAACCCACTCTCAACAGGATTCTGTAGGCTATCAAATCTGTGAATAGTAATGTCTAAAAATGTTGATTGGGTTTCCTGCCTCAGGGACTTCACCTTAACCTGGTGTGGACTGTCTCAGGTTCCTTGTGGCACTGAGAGAAATTTCCTTAGAGGCTCCCAGGGGCTGCTGGTCTACTTCAATGAAAACTGTTGACCATCCAAGAGATGCTGACAGGCAGAAACAGGGAATGGGAAGCTTACCTTCAAGCCACTGGCTTGTGAGATTTGCCTGGATCCTCAAAAGTTAGCACTGATTTTGTCTACTACCACCCGTCTGCCAGTTTGTCATACTGTGGTGGCTTGCATATTGCTGTGACGCTGGAAGCCATGCCACCAGTATTTCAAACACCAGCAGGGTCACCTATGATGGACAGGTTTCAGTGGCACTTCCACACTAGGACAGCCTGAAAGGAAAGGCCTAGAGATCTACTTCTAAAAATTAGCAGTGAAAACCCTATGTATCACAACAGAATACCGTCCAATATAGTAGTGAAAGATGAGATTCCTAGGTTGGAAGGCACTCAGGATACACAATGGGTGCAACAATGAACTCGAGCATGCCAACCATTATGGAGATGGCACAGCACTGGGCGATGTGTTATCCTTTTGTACACGGGGTCACTGTGAGTCAGAGCCAACTCAACAGCAACTAACAACAAAACAACACTCTGAAATGTCAAGCCAAACAATGCACATAAAGTAGGGGGGAGAAAAAGGTTTATTGCTAATTGAATAAAAGAGAAAAAACTATATTATTTGCAGACAATTTGTCTACTAGAAAATCTAGGAGCATTTATAGTAACACTACTTGACCTAATAGAGTATGGTCTGAAGCAAAAATAAACATAAAAACATCAATAGCTCTCTTACACATCAGTAGTCTGTTAGAAAATATGAGGGAAAAAGATCTTATTTATAATATGATGAACTACACAAAATACTTCAAAACATCCTTTGAAGTATAAAAGGCACTGTTCCATTCCATTGCTGTCAATTCTGACTCTTACTGACCTTATATAACAGAGTAAAACTGTCCCATAGGGTTTCCAAGGCTGTAATCTTTATGGGAGCAGATCGCCAGGTTTTCTTCTTGCAGGTCTGGTGGGCTTGAACCGGGGACCTTTCAGTTAGCAGCCAAGTGCTTTAACCACAGCGCCACCAGGGAACCCTAAAAGGCACTGTAGCCCACTAAAATTCAACCACATGTGGATTTGAATCTATTTGATGGTGGATGTGGGAAAGAGGAGGACCACTCTGCCTGGTGCTCCTTTTATTTTGTGCTTGTGTTTTTTTTTTTTTTTTTTTGTGTGTGTGTGTGTGTGTGTGTGTGTACTCCTTTTAACCATAAAAAACCCACAGTATTTAGGAACAGCTATGTCATTGCTGAACAAGCAAACATGGCTATGCGAAAGACAGGCTTACAGGTTTACAGGCAGCTGAATTCTTCTCTAACTCAGCTCTTATTCGTTTAAGAGAGCTATTTACATATGAAAATGATAAACTTCTGTTTTTACACGTATAGACATTTCCCAATATTTGCTATGTATTTTATTTTATTATAGTCTTATGCATACAAGTTTAAAACTTTTCTGTTTTCAAATTCATTATCACTTTATGCTTTATGCTGGCGATCTGCTTCCAAAAGGTCACACCCTTGAAAACTCTACGGAATAGTTCTACTCTGCACACGTGGGGTTGCCATGAGTCAGAATCGACTCAGCTATCAACATGCCCTCAAAATATTTATGCTTACAATGTCTATCCCTATCCTAAAATCAGAATAATTGGGAGTAGGGAGAGAAAATGATTTGCCCTGTGATTATTAAAAAAGGATATACAGTGAAAATAATTCAATCAATGTGCTTATGGCCTAAGAATAGATGTACCCATCGAGAAATATAAGCTGACTCTACAAAATAAATGGTCAGTAAATAACCAAAACCAAACACACTGCTGTCGAGTCAATTCCTACTCATAGCAACTCTAGGACAGAGTAGAACTGCCCCATAGGGTTTTCAAGGTTGCAAATGTTACAGAAGCAGATTGCCACATTTTTTTCCCACGGAGCAGTTGGGTTCAAACCACCAACCTTTCGGTTAGCAGCCAAATGCTTTAACCACTGTGCCACCAGGGCTCCTGGCCAATAAACACAGACAGAAAATTAATTAAAGAAGATATGCCCATAGTTTTTAAGCTGTAGGGAAAATAACCAATCTAATAACGAAATAAATAAAATAACAATGAGATACTTTTTTAATCTATTAGAATTAGCAGGTTTTTAGAAAATTTAATGTGACAGTGTTTGAACTGTGGTGTTGGTGAAAAATACTGAATATACCATGAACTTCCAGAAGAACAAACGACAAATCAATCTTAGAAATACAACCACAATGTTCCTTAGAAGGAAGGATTACAAGACTTCAGCTTGCATACTTTGGACTCGTCATCAGGAAAGACCAATCACTAGAGAAAGACATCATGTTTGGTAAAGTAGATGGTCAGTGAATATGAGGGAACCCCTCCATGAGATGGACTGACACAATACCACAACAACAGACTTAAACATGCCAACGATCATGAAGATGGCGCAGGACCGGGCAATGTTTCGTTCTATTACACATAAGGCTGGGATGAGTTGGCGGTGTCTCGACGGCAATTAGCAACAAGGAATATATACATATATGCATATAAAATTTTAAAAAATTAGCTGGGAAAAGTTGGATTTTTTGTTGGGCAATTACATAGAAACATTCACGTAGACATCTGACTATGGACATATGCTTTCATTTCTCTTGGACAAATACTGAATGGCTAAATTGTATGATAGGTGTGTCTTTAACATTTTAAGAAACTGCCCAACTATTTTCCAAAGAAGCTGCACCATTTTACATTCCCACCAGAAATGTATGAGAGTTCCAGTTCCTCTCATCCTTGGCCACACCATCAGGGGTGAGTCACCATCTCCAGGGGCTGCGCTTCAGGTTTGTGGTCCCAGAGTCTTGATATAGTGAGTTCAGTGGAGTTTCCTCACTTTGCCCAAACCAGGAGACCCAACCTAGCTCGCCATTTATCAATGCCCTGTAGGAAACACCAAGGAGCCCTGGTGGCGCAATGGTTAAGCACCTGGCTGCTCACCAGAAGACTGGCAGTTCAAACCTACTCAACAGCCCCAGGGGAGAAAGACCTGGTGATCTTTTTCTGTAAAGATTACAGCCTGCGAAACCCTATGGGGCAGTTCTACTCTGTTGCATGGGGTCACTATGAGTTGGAATTGACTCCACAGCACCCAACAATAACATAAGGAATATCCAATGAGAGTAAAGTGAGGAAAGAAGGAAGGGTGTGGAATGGACGTGGGCTTTACCTGGATCCATAATGTTTTATTTCTTAAAAAGCAAAGAGTGCTCTGAAGCAAATATAGCTAATATCAACACCTGTTAACCTGGGTTGTGGCTTCATGGGCATTTGTTAATTACTTTTTATACTTATCTGTCTGTTTAAAATTACATTTTTTTAAATTAAAGGTTTTTTTTGCCTTAAAATTAATTAAAGATTAATTTTGAAGGCAAAAAAGAAAGGCTAAAAAGAAAGACAAAATATTATTAGTGGCTGCCTTTGAGTAATAGGCTTGTTTGCTATTCCCTCCCTCCTCATTTTACATATTTTCCAAAATTTTTATACTGAGTCTTTGTTACTTTTATAATTAGAAAAAAATAAACTCCATTTGAAAAAGCCATGTAGCTAATCAACCAAGATAAATAAAACTGAACTAAGAATAAAAAATGGATCAAGAATGATGCCAATAAAATGGCAAATGGAAAAGGCATAAAATGTGGTTAAATCCCATTAATTTGTACTTTACTTCTTCTGAATTCATTCCAGGACAATTGGGCTGGACTTGGTACAACTGGTGAAGAAAGACTTTGCTTAGTACCACGTGGTGCGCTATGTTGAACTCTTATTATTCTACAGTCCAACTCCATGTTTCTTACAGGCAAGGGACATTTCTCTACATGTTGGGTTTCTTCTCCCCCTTCCAGGTATTTTAGACCTTTGACTGGCCCACAGCACACACCTGTTGAAGGAATGATTTAGAGTAAACAAAATGGCAGGGAGATTCTCCACCTTCTTAAGAGAACGAACTCTTCACAGCTGTTAGCTCATTAAGTGTTGAAATGTAAATATTGCAGCTAATTAAATACAGTTTTATTTATTCATTTTAGCAAGATCCAGTCAAACATCAATTGCAGAATAAATTTTTAACGAGAAAAAGAGCTTTAAAAAAAATCTATGTATTTGGTAACACTGGCTGACCTCTTTTTTCAATTAGTGTGAATTATCATAAAGTCTCATTTCCCCACTATCTGTAACCCAGGTAAAACTAAAACCACTCTGCCTCATGAAGGTCTAATCCCAGTTTACATTCCCAATTAGTGGGTGAGCAATGTAACGCTTGGTGAATTCTGCTTCACAATGATAGGAAGAGTCGACATCGAAGGATCAAGAAGTGACCGCGGTGTGAACGCTTGGCCGCCACAAGCCAGTTATCCCTGTGGTAACTTTTCTGACACCTCCTGCTTAAAACCCAAAAGCTCAGAAGGATCGTGAGCCCCTGCTTTCACAGTCTGATTCGTACTGAAAATCAGGATCAAGCGAACTTTTGCCCATCTGCTCCACAGGAGGTTTCTGTCCCCCACTGAGCTCACCTTAGAACACCTGTGTTACCATTTGACAGGTGTATTGCCCCCCAGTGAAATTCTTCACGTGGAGCAGGTCATGCCTGGCTGGGCACTTGGCACCAGAAGTGAGAGCCCCTTGGGGCTCACATCCTCTGCTCCCCGCCACCGCCCTCACTGGATCGGTGAAAAAACATTAAGAGTAGTGGTATTTCACCAGCAGCCCACAAGGCTGGTAGACCCTGCCCCGCCCCTTTCCTGGTGTGAGGGTGCCAGGGGCCTCCCACTTAGTCTACACTTCTCATGTCTCTTCACCATGCCAGACTAGAGTCAAGCCCAACAGGGTCTTCTTTCCCTGCTGATTCCGCCAAGCCTGTTCCCTTGGCTGTGGTTTTGCTGCATAGTAGGTAAGGACAGTGGGTTTGAAACATATCAATCGTTAATCCCGTCAATTCCTGGGTCCTTGTTTTTCACCAGTGCCTTAAGTGCAGCTTGGTCTCTTCCTTCAATACCATTAGTTCTTGATCATTTGCTACCTCTTAAAATGGTTGAATGTCGACCAATTCTTTCTGGTACAGTCACTCTGTGTATTCCTTCCATCTTCTTTTGATGCTTCGTATGTAGCTCAATATCTTGCCCATAGAATCCTTCAATATTGCAACTTGATGCTTGAATTTTTTTCTTCAGTTCTTTCAGAAATGCTGAGCATGTTCTTCCCTTTTGGTTTTCTAACTCCACGTCTTTGCACATTTCATTATAATACTTTACTTTGTCTTCTTGAGCTGCCCTTTGAAATCTTCTGTTCAGCTCTTTTACTTCATCATTTCTTACATTTGCTTTAGTTACTCCACATTCAAGAGCAAGTTCCAGAGTCTCTTCTGACATCCATTCTGGTCTTCTCTTTCTTTGCAGTCTTTTTAATGACCTTTTGCTTTCTTCACATTTGATGTCCTTGATGTCATCCGACAACTTATCTGGTCTTTGGTCATTAGTGTGTTCAAGGTGTCAAATCTATTCTTCAGATGGTCTCTAAATTCAGGTGGAACATACTCAAGGTCATACTTTGGCTCTCGTGGACTTGTTTTAATTTTCTTCAGCTTTTACTTGAACTTGCATATGAGCAATTGATGGTCTGTTCCTCAGTCAGCCCCTGGCCTTGTTCTGATTGATGATATTAGCTTCTCCATTGTCTCTTTCCACAGATGTAGTCGATTTGATTCCTGTGTATTCTATCCAGCGAGGTCCATGTGGATAGTTACCATTTATGTTGTTGAAAAACTGCATTTTCAGTGAATAAGTCATTGGTCTTGCAAAATTCTATCACATGATCTCTGGCCACCTTTTCCAACTACTGATCCTTCTTCATTTCCGACTTTTGCATTCCAATCACCAGTAATTATCAGTGCATCTTTTATTGCGTGATTGATCAATTTCAGACTGCAGAAGTTGGGAAAAATCTTCAATTTTTTCATCTTTGGCCTTAGTGGTTGGTGCGTAAATTTGAATAATAGTCGCATTAACTGATCTTCCTTGTAGGCATATGGATATTATCCTATCACTGACAACACTGTACTTCAGGATAGATCTGGAAATGTTCCTTTTGACAATGAATGTGATGCCATTTCTCTTCAATTTTTCATTCCTGGCATAGTAGACCATATGATTATCTGATTCAAGATGGCCAATACCAGTCCATTTCAGCTCACTAATGCCTAGGATATAGATGTTTATGCATACCATTTCATTTTTGATAACTTCCAATTTTTCTAGATTCATACTTCGTACATACCATGTTCCAAATATTAATGGAAGTTTGCAGCTGTTTCTTCTCATTTTGAGTTGTGCCACATCAGCAAGTAAAGGTCCCGGAAGCTTTACTCCATCTATGTCATTAAGACTGACTCTACTTTGAGGACACAGCTCTTCCCTAGTCTTATTTTCAGTGCATTCCAACCTAAGGGGCTCATCTTCCAGCACTATATCAGATAGCATATCACAGCCATTGAAAACCCTATGGAGCAGTTCTACTTTGCACACATAGGGTCTCCATGAGTCAGAAGTGACTCATAGCAACTAACAACAACAACCCTTAAGAGGGCCCCTACTGCTGCCCAGCCATCATGCTGTAATACCTGTTCATGCCCTCCCCCACTGCCGTAAACAACAAATCCATATCCCCTCAACTGATGACTGTGCTTTCTACTTCATTGAAAAACACTGATGCAGGCAGAAGAGAACTTGGGCAGATCCCACCACCATCCCTTCCCACTCCCCTGTGTTAGTGCCCTGACCTTCCCTCTGTGACCCTGCAAAGGCTGCTCTTATTTGTGGCCAGATCTCAGCCCCTCTCATTTACTCCAGAAGACTTCTCCTCTCTTTTCTGCACCATCAGTGAATCTCTCTCCTGGATCTTTCCAGGACAAATTATCTGTTATTTGTCTTATATTATACAAACAGAAACTAAAATCTCTCTTGACCTCATTTCCCTTCCGGCTGTCACCCCAGTTCTTGTCTCCCATTTAAAGCAAAACTCCTCCAAGGAGCCAACTAAGTTCACAGCCTCCAGGTCTCTTCCTCCCTCCCACCATGCCCCTAAATGTTCCTGCCACCATGTTTCTAATCTAACGGTCAGTTTTCTCACAGGACGTCAGTTGTGTCACTAGGGTTGGGGTTACCCATGCAGTAACTCATGGCGTCAACCCCCCACCCGCATAGACCTCCTCCTGTACCAGACCATAAAGAATTCCTTCGTAATGTTTATTATCCATTTTAATTATGGAATAATATGTGAAAATACAGTTGTAAATTTCTTAAATGTAATATTCTTTAGATTATATGAACACTAACAACAAAATTGTTTTGTAAAAATCTTTCTACATTGAATTACAACCTTATTTGTTATATTATCAGTAACTGAGCAGAAGCCTTTTTTGATTTTTCTCCTTTTCCTTTAATTACAAAAAAGTTATTGATATAGGTTCACAATACTAATTACACCAGAAAATTAGACAAAATCAGTGATTATAAAAACACTGGCAACATGAAAACAACAGTGTGTGTTTGTAGCACATGAGATGAAACCACGTGACTCCAACCATCGCTGTAATTGGGTAATAATGACAGCTCTGACTGGAGTGCATTAGAAGGTTCAAAGAGTAGATTAGCATAGAGTTTTAGCCTTGTAGTATATTGATACATGTAAGCTGGGCTTACGAAAAATGTTTTTGTTGTTACAACTAACATATCCTGAGTAATCTCACCAAATCTGATGGACTAAATGCAGATGCTGATCAGAGGGATACCTCTAGCCTGGACCTTTCCTATGAACTCCAGACTCATGTATCCTATGCTCAATATCTCCATCTTGATGTCCAATAGGCATCCCAATCCTAACCTGCCCACAAATGAACCCGATCTACTTGCTTCACAAGCATCCACATCTCAGTGAATGGCCAGCCCATCCTTCCAGCTGCTCAAGCTCAAAACCTTGGCTCAGGCTGGCTTAGTTTTGACTCTTCTCCCTTAGAACTTATGTTCACCAAATCTTCTTGTCTCTTCTTTCAAAATGCATCCAGACTCTGACCATTTCTTCCCACCTTGTTGCTACTGAACTGGCAGGGTCACCATCATCTCTTATTTATGCTGTTGTGAAAATCTTCCATCTGGTCCCTGTTGAGCTCTTGCGTCTTACGCTCTTTCCATCTAGGTTCAACACAACAGCTAGAGTGGTCCTCTTAAAGTTTAAGTCAAATCATGTTGCTCCTCTGCTCAAAACCCTCTAGTGGCTTTCTATCCCTCACCAGTTGAGACCAAAGTCCTTACCATGGCCAGGAATGACTTACTTGATGTAATCCCCACCTTATGTGTCTTTGACTTCATCTCCTACACGTTTGTAGTGGGTTGAATGGTAGACCCCAAAAAGGTATGTTCTCCGGAATCTGTGAATGTGACCTTATTTGGAAAAGGAGTCTTTGTAGATAAAACTAAGGATCTTGAGATGAGATCATTCTGAAATTATCCAGGTGAGCCCTAATCCAACAACAAGTATCCTTATAAGAGACACACAGAGGAGAGGAGGAAGCCATGTGACCACGGAGGCAGAGATTGGAGTGATGCAGCCACAAGGCAAGGAATGCCTGGAGCCAAGAGAAGCTGGAAGAGGCAAGGAAGGATTCTCCTCTAGAGCTTCTGCAAACAGCACAGCCCTGGAGACACCTTGATTTAGAACTTCTGGCTTCCAGAACTGTGACAGAATAAATTTCTGTTGCTTTAAGCCACCCAGTTGACCTGTTATAGCAGCCACAAGAAATGGATACAACCTCCCCTCTACCTCACGGGCTCCACACGGGACTCCTTGCCATTCCTGGGGCACACCAGACATGGCTCCTTCTCACGGCATTTGTTTCTGTTTCCTCCCCTGGAGTGCTCTTTCTCTGACCCCCTAAACTTTGCTCTCTCAGTGTTGACATGTTGTGGGGTTGTTAACCAATGTCATAAAACAATATGTGTACTAACTGCTAATGAGAAACTATTTGTTCTGTACACCTTCACCTAAAGTACAATTAAAAAAAAAAACTTTTGGAAATGAAGTTTGCTCTCCCCTCTTTTACGACTTCTCTCAAACATCACCTTCTCAGAGACATGCCCAGAGCTATTTAAATGAAAACTTCTATGTCCCCACACTATTCTATGATCCTGCCATGTTTCCACTATATTAAATTTCATCTTTTACCATCATCTATGTCAGCGATGTCTGACAGAACTTTCTGTGACGGTGGAAATATCTAATCTGTGCTGTCCAATATGGTAGCCACTAGCTGTACATGGGCAATGGTGGTACAGTTGTAGAATTCTAGCCTTCCATGTGGGAGACCTGGGCTCAGTTCCCAGCCAATGCCCCTCATGCAAAGCCACCACCCATTCCTAAATGTAGGCTTGGGTGTTGTTATGATGCTTAACAGGGTTCAGTAGAGCTTCTAGACTAAGGTGGACTAGGAAGAAAGGCCTGGCGATCTGAAAATCAGCCAGTGAAAACCCTATGGATCACAGTAGTCTGATCCACAGCCTATCATGGGGATGAAGCAGAACTGGGAAGGGTTTCATTCTGTTGTGCATGGGGTCACTACAAGTTGGGGATAAACTTTACGGCAGCTAACAACAAGAGCTATATCTGCTTTTGAGCACTTGATCGTGGCTTTTGCAAGTGAAGAACTGAATTTTTAATGTCATTTAATTTTAATTAACCTTAAGTTTAAATAGCCACAGAGCAAATGTATAATATCCTTACCCCTTCTCCTGCCCACCAGTAGATTATAAACTCCATGAGGGCAGTTATTTTTTCTGTGCCCGACACATACCCAAAACCAATCAAACCCATTGCTGTCGAGTCGATTCCAACCCTCTAGGGCAGAGTAGAACTGCTCTATAGGGTTTCCAAGGCTGTAATCTTTACGGACGCAGACTGCCACACCTTTCTACCATGGAGCAGCTAGGGGTTTCAAACCGCCGACCTTTTGGTTAGCAGCCAAGTGTTTTAACTACTGCTCCACCAGGGCTCCTTACTATGCTTGACACATAGTAGGTATTAAATAAACATTTGTTGAATTAATGCCCTTTACCTCAAGCTTCTCACTTGGAGTGCCAAAGTTTGGTTTTATTTTAAACATTTTTAGAAATTGTCCCAAGCTGTATAAAATATGTCCTTATCTTAATTTAGTATCAGAATATATTATTTTCTTGCAATTTTGGTGTCACTTTTATGGACATAAATCATTGCATTGTAATAAATTGTGTCCTCAGAGACCATTAATGTCTTCCCTTCATTAAATGCAGTAGATTGCTAGGTGTTTATAGTCTGCCTACTAACGGACTATTTATTATTACAATTTTCTTGCTGACATTTCTGATATGTGCCTTATTTATTTTTCAACAGAAATGACTGGAAAAGACAAAGGATACCTCTCCTATTCTCCCACAGAGTTAAATGCGTAAGATATGTGACGACTTTTCTCGTAGCCACACTCTTAGTCTGTTTGGAGGTTGGTTGTCTTTAAATACAGTCTTCATGAAAATAATGTCTGTAATAACCAAGAGGGCAGCTGTTGCTATCCCCATTTTCTATGTTGGAGAAATTAGAACCAAAGTTTTTGAAACCCAAGGTCATCGTTATGGTTGTTGTTGCGGGCCATTGAGTCGATTCCGATGCACAGTGACCCTACAGAACAGAGTAGAACTGCCCCATGGGGTTTCCAAGGAGTGGCTGGTGGACTCGAACTGCTGACCTTTTGGTTAGCTGCTATAGCTCTTAACCACTACGCCAGCTGGAAGGAAAACCCAAGTGTTTTCCTCTGAGTCCATTCTTTCCAAAAGTGTGATCCCAATACAATCTACTAAAAGTCACCTGCAGCGTTTATTTATGATGAACATCCCTGGGTTCCCCAACCAGACTGGATCAGAATCTTGGGGGACAGGGCCCAGAAATCTACATTTTTGATGAACTGTAGTTTGAGACCCACTGTGCCAAGTTTTTTTTCTTTTTCTTTTTTTGGAATAGAAGTACAATATCACCTTGAGCTTTCCTTCTATAGTGAATAGAATACTATTTTCATTAGCTCCCAAATCAGAAACTTGTACCAGCTACTCTTGTAACTAAATGAAAAGTTGGAGGACTGATATATACGTTCAGCTGATCTGACTGCACTGTCAGTAAAGATGTGATCAATAAAAAATGGGTATCCATAACAAATTCCAAGTCAAGAAATACTTCTGCATTATTTCACTGCCTCCTGGGGAATAGGGAGATCCACCCATCAATATTAGGACCTAAGAGAATATCATTGCAGCCAAGACTAATAACAGAAAACCTGAAAGGAAGATTATTCTTGGAGATAAACAAGGTCGTCCGCAGCAAAAGCAAATGTATGTGCGAGACTGTTCTGCTCACATTCTCTAGCTTGAGCTCCAGAGTCAGTGATGACTTGGTGATTTAAAGCCACAGTGGCATGCGACTGGGCTGCCTTGAGTACTGGCGTTGTGTACAATCCCCGGCCCCAGTAGTCACCAGGTCTGGAGTACAAAGAGAACAACTCTTTTTTCTGTGGCTCCCCAGGGTCATTTCTAGCTAGAAGCGAAATGGCAGAGCTTTTGTTTTCTTTTATGATCTCAGGGACTTAGGTGGTAAAACACAAATCTAGAGGAAACAAGGGTACAATGGGAAGTCCAAGTAAGGAAGGCTCCGAGTGGGGACACAGGAGCCGAATTGAGCAAGGTGGAGCACACAGTCAGGAGAGCTGTGTGTTGGGGTGGGGAGTGGGAGGTGGTGCTGAGCTTCCAGTCGCCGGCCCCACCAGCTGTGTGAGAAGACGGGCAAATGCGAGGAGCAAAGCAGGTGTCTCTTCTACCGAGACTGGGACAAACAACAGGCGGGATCCAAAAGTGTGGGCCACGTCACGGTCTGGCAACAAATACCAGGGCTCAGTTTACAAACAAAGCTGGATTCCCAGGGAGGAACTGCGGTCAGCGAAGGCCCCGTGTGCACAGCAGTAAATCATTTGGAGGCCTGCGGGACGTGGTAGAAAGACAACTGAGGGAGTTCTAAACTATGGTATATGAGGCCAAGTATGGAGGGTCTGAGTCATAGGGCCCGGTACTCAATTATAAGTCAATGGTGGGAGGTCATGGCAGGAAGCCAAACACTGGACTCTGGTACTGGGGATAGAGGTGGAACGTTGTTGCTAGCTGCCATTGAGTCATGGTGACCCTACGCACAATGGAACGAAATGCTGCCCAGTCCTAGGCCACCCCCATGACTGGCTGCAGATTAGACCATTGTGACCCATAGGGTTTTCATTGGCTGATTTTCAGAAGTAGAATGCCAGGCCTTTCTTCCTTGTCTTAGTCTGGAAGCTCCACGGAAACCTGTTCAGCATCATAGCAACACTCAAGCCTCCACTGATAGATGGGTAGTGGCTGCACATGAGGTGCATTTTAGTTGGGAATCAAACCCAGGTCTCCCGCGTGGAAGGTGATAATTCTACCACTGAACCATCACTGCCCCCTAGAGGTAGAAAAGCACCCCCTAAATTCTCTACTCAGTTGCTGAGTGAGCAACCACCATCAGGAGCCGTGTACCAGGAGGCCAGGTCCACAAGGAGCGAGCCACCTGTCTCACCTTCTAAGATGAGAAAGGTGTTTTAGGTTGCCCAGGTAGGTTCTTATCCCATACACAGGACAGGCTCAGATTCCAGGAACCCCACCCGTCTCTCTGCCCAGGTGACTCCATGGGGAGAAAGTGGTCTGCCGGCACCACTTTTCCTAGTTCCTGCTCAGCCCACCATGGTGAGGGAAAGTAGTGAAGGTGTGGCTGACTGAGCACAGGCTGGAAGCCAGCAAGCAAAGGGAACCTCAACCCCACCTCCAAAGGCACCTATTTATCAGATGAAAGGTCCGGGGCCCTGGGCCAAGAAACCACCAAGTGACTCCTTCTGCTTCATGGTAGGTTAATTTTGGGCAGTTAAAAAGGAAAAAGAAAAGAACCCTTTTTTATGACCAAAAAATTCGTAACAGAGAGTACAGATTTAATTATTTGAAATACTTTACAATACTCATTACAACAACCTGTGGGGTAGATACAGTGGTCTCTGTTTAGTAAGTGAGAAGAACAAGATTTAGAGAGGTGAAATTATTAACCCCAATGAATACACATAAAATGTTTAGAAAACTCCCTGATACACAGCAAAAGTTCTCCAAGTTGCACGGTTTGCAAGTGGCATCACCGAGCTCTGTCTGACACAGGAACTCAGTCTCTGACCTGTTGTTAGTTGCTGTTGAGTCGATTCAGACTCACATCAGCCCTACATGTGCCGAGTAGAACACGGCTCCTTAAGAGTTTTCAAAGCTGTGACCTTTCAGAAGCAGACTGCCAGGCCTTTCCTCTGAGGCACCTCTGGGTGGGTTCAAACCACCAACCTTTCATCTAGTAGTCGAGCGCTTAATCATTTGCAGCGCGCAGGGACTCTACACTACACCATCACTGCTCCCCAATTTTCATTTTTTTATTTGTAGTTTCTAAAGATGGAAATAGCTCCCAGGGTGAGGTGTGCTGTAGCTTCTTGGGCTTTGGCTTTCACACTTACGCATGTCACAGCCAGGTTGTCAGCCTCACAACCCACCCAAGGAGCCATTAGAATCTTGGTTAGGAAAAAAGCACAACTAATGAGATGATACAATTTACTGAGATAGTAACTGTTGCATTCTTGTGACAGAAGGAGACTCGAAACAATGAGAACAATAAAGGAAAAACCCTATGTACATATCAACAGACATCTGATAAAAATCAACAGCCAGTCTGTCATGGATTTAATTATGTCCTCCAAAAAATGTGTGTATCACATTGGCTGGGCCATGATTCCCGGTATTGTGTGATTTTTCCATGTGTTGTAAATCCTGCCTCTAGGATGTTAATGAGGGAGGATGGGCAGCAGCTGTGTTGATGAAGCAGGACTCAATCTACACGACTGGACTGTGTCTTGAGGCAATCTCTTGGGATATAAAAGAGAGAAGCCGGCAGAGAGACAGGGGGACCTTATATCACCAACAGTGCCGGGAGTAGGGCGCCTCCTTTGGGCCCAAGGTTCCTGCGTAGAGAAGCTCCTAGTCCGGGGTAAGACTGATGACGATGAGGACCTTCCTCCAGAGCCCAGAGAGAGACAAAGCCTTCCCTTGGAGCTGACACCCTGAATTTGGACCTGAATTTGGACTTGTAGCCTACTAGACTGTGAGAAAATAAATTTCTGTTTATTAAAGCCATCCACTTGTGGTATTTTTGTTATAGCAGCACTAGATGACTAAGACATCCTAATTAAAATGAGACTAGAAGGAGACCATTTAAGTGTAATAAAGACCCCCCAACGCCCGATAGTAACATTTTTCTAAATATTGAAAATAAAGCTATTTCAACTTAAATCAGGAACTGGGCAGGTACGTTTGCTTTTGCTATTATTTTTCAGCATTGTCTTGTAGGTTCTGCTGAATGCAGCCCAACAAAATAAATGAGTATAAACACAGAAAAAAAGAGATAAAACTAGATATTTTTTGTTTAAAATATTACTGCTGAAAATTATAAACCACTGGAATTAATAAGAGAATTTGATAAAATGACTAGATATAAGGTAAACATTTAGTTTATCTTACAGTTTTCTCTTTATTCTAGTAATACAAAAACCACACATATTGTCATGGAGTAGATTTGGATTCATAGCGACCCTATATTTTAGTAATAAAAACATAGAAATAAAAATGGAAAAAGAATTTAATTAAATATATGTTGGTGGTGGTGGTGGTAATTGTCCTCGAGTCAACTCCAACTCATAGAGACCCCATGTGTGCAGAGTAGAACTGCTCCATAGGGTTTTCAAGGCTGTGACCTTTCAGAAGTAGACTGCCAAGCCTTTCTTCCTAGGCACCTCTGGATAGGTTTGAACTCCCAACCTTTCAGTTAGTAATCAAATGCTTAACCATCTGTGCTACCCAGGGACCACTTAATTCAATATAGTAACCTAAACTATAAATTACTTATGTATAAATTTGACAACAAAGTCAGAAGACCTTTATGAAAAAAATAAGCAAACAACGCCACACAACAACAAGTGTAAAATTAACTGATGGACAAATGGAAAGACATTTCATACTCTCTAGTATAAATATTTAATATCAGGAAAATGCCAATTATCCCAACATTAATATATATAATTTATTGCAGTTTCCCATTGGAACCATAAGGTATTTTTGAATTGAATGAAATTGTTTTAATAGTCATTTGAAAGAACAAATGCCCAGGAATAGCTAATAAAATCTGAAATAAAAGGCCAGTGAGGGGGAGTTTGCTTTCTGAGACAGTGCAGCATATAAGCACATACTAGGAAGCCATTTAAATACAAAAAAAAAAAAAAAAACGCATTTGTGTCAAGTCAATTCCGACTCATAGTGTCCCTATGTAAGCGGGCCTCAGCTTCAGATAGGCGCCCCCCCATCCCCAGAGTTTCCCACCAGAAGGTATACAGCTGGGCCCAAGAATTTCTAACAAGTAACCAGGCGGTGCCAATGCTGCTGGTCCAGGGAATATACTTTAAGGATCAGTAATGCAACATTAGATAGGGAACCCAAGGTTAAATAAGGACAGTGTTGACATGTAGTGGGGTTCTTAACCATTGTCATAGGGCAATATGTGTACTAACTG